>NC_086383.1:31549861-31767040 GCF_036588685.1 Mytilus trossulus | reverse complement strand
CGGTGAAACCCAAAATGTCAGAAAACAATTGATTTTTGGTCTTAACTGATTATTTGAAATAGTAGTAGCCACATTTTAATCTTTTTGGGGGTAAACAGTCATGTATTGCAAATTTGGAGCCCTAAACCTGAATTTGTGCTATTTTTAGCTTTTCCCACCCTGACAATATGCTTTCATATAAAAAAAATGTTATAAATTGTTATAAATGCACAGTAAGTTGTTTCTGTGGGTGTTAAACATTAAAACATAGGTTGATTACTACCCCAAAAAAAATTGTTGTCATGAAGATTTAATGAAATTATTTGATTTTTACCCCTTATATCATTGCGGCATACCATGTATATGGCAGATAACATAGCCTGATATAAACACTGCATAAACTAACAAAAATCTCATTTATTATCTCAAATGAAAGTTTTATACCTTAAATTTTATTGACTGATAGTAAATAAAACAGTCAGATGGCCAAAACTGCACTTTTGGTCAGTTTATAGTCACATTACTGACACCAGGTGTAAAAAAGGGGGGTCAATATTCCTTGATTCTTCAATACCTTTGATTTTTTACTAAACTCATTGTAAAAATTGTGGAAAGTCTTTAAAGCAGTAGAACAAACAAGGAACAATCAACAAAAACTGATCTTGACATTGAAAGTTTATGTACCTCTAGTCCAAAATGAGATTTTCAAGTATTTTCTATCAAAGGCTTACATTACAGTCAGTTTAAATTGAGCTGTGAAATTTGTAATATGAGTCGCATTATGCTCAGAAAGGATTTTTCTTACTACAAATTGACTAAGGATTTAGAAAAAACAAAACAAAAGATTTCTGATCAACTTTTTTTGCTCTTTAAGAGAAATGCGGTGAACCCAAAATTCAGAAAACAATTGATTTTTTGGTCTTAACTGATTATTTGAAATAGTAGTAGCCACATTTTAATCTTTTTGGGGGTAAACAGTCATGTATTGCAAATTTGGAGCCCTAAACCTGAATTTGTGCTATTTTTAGCTTTTCCCACCCTGACAATATGCTTTCATATAAAAAAATGTTATAAATTGTTATAAATGCACAGTAAGTTGTTTCTGTGGTGTTAAACATTAAAACATAGGTTGATTACTACCCCAAAAAAAATTGTTGTCATGAAGATTTAATGAAATTATTTGATTTTTACCCCTTATATCATTGCGGCATACCATGTATATGGCAGATAACATAGCCTGATATAAACACTGCATAAACTAACAAAAATCTCATTTATTATCTCAAATGAAAGTTTTATACCTTAAATTTTATTGACTGATAGTAAATAAAACAGTCAGATGGCCAAAACTGCACTTTTGGTCAGTTTATAGTCACATTACTGACACCAGGTGTAAAAAAGGGGGGTCAATATTCCTTGATTCTTCAATACCTTTGATTTTTACTAAACTCATTGTAAAAATTGTGGAAAGTCTTTAAAGCAGTAGAACAAACAAGGAACAATCAACAAAAACTGATCTTGACATTGAAAGTTTATGTACCTCTAGTCCAAAATGAGATTTTCAAGTATTTTCTATCAAAGGCTTACATTACAGTCAGTTTAAATTGAGCTGTGAAATTTGTAATATGAGTCGCATTATGCTCAGAAAGGATTTTTCTTACTACAAATTGACTAAGGATTTAGAAAAAACAAAACAAAAGATTTCTGATCAACTTTTTTTGCTCTTTAAGAGAAATGCGGTGAAACCCAAATTCAGAAAACAATTGATTTTTTGGTCTTAACTGATTATTTGAAATAGTAGTAGCCACATTTTAATCTTTTTGGGGGTAAACAGTCATGTATTGCAAATTTGGAGCCCTAAACCTGAATTTGTGCTATTTTTAGCTTTTCCCACCCTGACAATATGCTTTCATATAAAAAAATGTTATAAATTGTTATAAATGCACAGTAAGTTGTTTCTGTGGTGTTAAACATTAAAACATAGGTTGATTACTACCCCAAAAAAAATTGTTGTCATGAAGATTTAATGAAATTATTTGATTTTTACCCCTTATATCATTGCGGCATACCATGTATATGGCAGATAACATAGCCTGATATAAACACTGCATAAACTAACAAAAATCTCATTTATTATCTCAAATGAAAGTTTTATACCTTAAATTTTATTGACTGATAGTAAATAAAACAGTCAGATGGCCAAAACTGCACTTTTGGTCAGTTTATAGTCACATTACTGACACCAGGTGTAAAAAAGGGGGGTCAATATTCCTTGATTCTTCAATACCTTTGATTTTTTACTAAACTCATTGTAAAAATTGTGGAAAGTCTTTAAAGCAGTAGAACAAACAAGGAACAATCAACAAAAACTGATCTTGACATTGAAAGTTTATGTACCTCTAGTCCAAAATGAGATTTTCAAGTATTTTCTATCAAAGGCTTACATTACAGTCAGTTTAAATTGAGCTGTGAAATTTGTAATATGAGTCGCATTATGCTCAGAAAGGATTTTTCTTACTACAAATTGACTAAGGATTTAGAAAAAACAAAACAAAAGATTTCTGATCAACTTTTTTTGCTCTTTAAGAGAAATGCGGTGAAACCCAAAATTCAGAAAACAATTGATTTTTTGGTCTTAACTGATTATTTGAAATAGTAGTAGCCACATTTTAATCTTTTTGGGGGTAAACAGTCATGTATTGCAAATTTGGAGCCCTAAACCTGAATTTGTGCTATTTTAGCTTTTCCCACCCTGACAATATGCTTTCATATAAAAAAATGTTATAAATTGTTATAAATGCACAGTAAGTTGTTTCTGTGGTGTTAAACATTAAAACATAGGTTGATTACTACCCCAAAAAAAATTGTTGTCATGAAGATTTAATGAAATTATTTGATTTTTACCCCTTATATCATTGCGGCATACCATGTATATGGCAGATAACATAGCCTGATATAAACACTGCATAAACTAACAAAAATCTCATTTATTATCTCAAATGAAAGTTTTATACCTTAAATTTTATTGACTGATAGTAAATAAAACAGTCAGATGGCCAAAACTGCACTTTGGTCAGTTTATAGTCACATTACTGACACCAGGTGTAAAAAAGGGGGGTCAATATTCCTTGATTCTTCAATACCTTTGATTTTTTACTAAACTCATTGTAAAAATTGTGGAAAGTCTTTAAAGCAGTAGAACAAACAAGGAACAATCAACAAAAACTGATCTTGACATTGAAAGTTTATGTACCTCTAGTCCAAAATGAGATTTTCAAGTATTTTCTATCAAAGGCTTACATTACAGTCAGTTTAAATTGAGCTGTGAAATTTGTAATATGAGTCGCATTATGCTCAGAAAGGATTTTTCTTACTACAAATTGACTAAGGATTTAGAAAAAACAAAACAAAAGATTTCTGATCAACTTTTTTTGCTCTTTAAGAGAAATGCGGTGAAACCCAAAATTCAGAAAACAATTGATTTTTTGGTCTTAACTGATTATTTGAAATAGTAGTAGCCACATTTTAATCTTTTTGGGGGTAAACAGTCATGTATTGCAAATTTGGAGCCCTAAACCTGAATTTGTGCTATTTTTAGCTTTTCCCACCCTGACAATATGCTTTCATATAAAAAAATGTTATAAATTGTTATAAATGCACAGTAAGTTGTTTCTGTGGTGTTAAACATTAAAACATAGGTTGATTACTACCCCAAAAAAAATTGTTGTCATGAAGATTTAATGAAATTATTTGATTTTTACCCCTTATATCATTGCGGCATACCATGTATATGGCAGATAACATAGCCTGATATAAACACTGCATAAACTAACAAAAATCTCATTTATTATCTCAAATGAAAGTTTTATACCTTAAATTTTATTGACTGATAGTAAATAAAACAGTCAGATGGCCAAAACTGCACTTTTGGTCAGTTTATAGTCACATTACTGACACCAGGTGTAAAAAAGGGGGGTCAATATTCCTTGATTCTTCAATACCTTTGATTTTTTACTAAACTCATTGTAAAAATTGTGGAAAGTCTTTAAAGCAGTAGAACAAACAAGGAACAATCAACAAAAACTGATCTTGACATTGAAAGTTTATGTACCTCTAGTCCAAAATGAGATTTTCAAGTATTTTCTATCAAAGGCTTACATTACAGTCAGTTTAAATTGAGCTGTGAAATTTGTAATATGAGTCGCATTATGCTCAGAAAGGATTTTTCTTACTACAAATTGACTAAGGATTTAGAAAAAACAAAACAAAAGATTTCTGATCAACTTTTTTTGCTCTTTAAGAGAAATGCGGTGAAACCCAAAATTCAGAAAACAATTGATTTTTTGGTCTTAACTGATTATTTGAAATAGTAGTAGCCACATTTTAATCTTTTTGGGGGTAAACAGTCATGTATTGCAAATTTGGAGCCCTAAACCTGAATTTGTGCTATTTTAGCTTTTCCCACCCTGACAATATGCTTTCATATAAAAAAATGTTATAAATTGTTATAAATGCACAGTAAGTTGTTTCTGTGGTGTTAAACATTAAAACATAGGTTGATTACTACCCCAAAAAAAATTGTTGTCATGAAGATTTAATGAAATTATTTGATTTTTACCCCTTATATCATTGCGGCATACCATGTATATGGCAGATAACATAGCCTGATATAAACACTGCATAAACTAACAAAAATCTCATTTATTATCTCAAATGAAAGTTTTATACCTTAAATTTTATTGACTGATAGTAAATAAAACAGTCAGATGGCCAAAACTGCACTTTTGGTCAGTTTATAGTCACATTACTGACACCAGGTGTAAAAAAGGGGGGTCAATATTCCTTGATTCTTCAATACCTTTGATTTTTTACTAAACTCATTGTAAAAATTGTGGAAAGTCTTTAAAGCAGTAGAACAAACAAGGAACAATCAACAAAAACTGATCTTGACATTGAAAGTTTATGTACCTCTAGTCCAAAATGAGATTTTCAAGTATTTTCTATCAAAGGCTTACATTACAGTCAGTTTAAATTGAGCTGTGAAATTTGTAATATGAGTCGCATTATGCTCAGAAAGGATTTTTCTTACTACAAATTGACTAAGGATTTAGAAAAAACAAAACAAAAGATTTCTGATCAACTTTTTTTGCTCTTTAAGAGAAATGCGGTGAAACCCAAAATTCAGAAAACAATTGATTTTTTGGTCTTAACTGATTATTTGAAATAGTAGTAGCCACATTTTAATCTTTTTGGGGGTAAACAGTCATGTATTGCAAATTTGGAGCCCTAAACCTGAATTTGTGCTATTTTTAGCTTTTCCCACCCTGACAATATGCTTTCATATAAAAAAATGTTATAAATTGTTATAAATGCACAGTAAGTTGTTTCTGTGGTGTTAAACATTAAAACATAGGTTGATTACTACCCCAAAAAAAATTGTTGTCATGAAGATTTAATGAAATTATTTGATTTTTACCCCTTATATCATTGCGGCATACCATGTATATGGCAGATAACATAGCCTGATATAAACACTGCATAAACTAACAAAAATCTCATTTATTATCTCAAATGAAAGTTTTATACCTTAAATTTTATTGACTGATAGTAAATAAAACAGTCAGATGGCCAAAACTGCACTTTTGGTCAGTTTATAGTCACATTACTGACACCAGGTGTAAAAAAGGGGGGTCAATATTCCTTGATTCTTCAATACCTTTGATTTTTTACTAAACTCATTGTAAAAATTGTGGAAAGTCTTTAAAGCAGTAGAACAAACAAGGAACAATCAACAAAAACTGATCTTGACATTGAAAGTTTATGTACCTCTAGTCCAAAATGAGATTTTCAAGTATTTTCTATCAAAGGCTTACATTACAGTCAGTTTAAATTGAGCTGTGAAATTTGTAATATGAGTCGCATTATGCTCAGAAAGGATTTTTCTTACTACAAATTGACTAAGGATTTAGAAAAAACAAAACAAAAGATTTCTGATCAACTTTTTTTGCTCTTTAAGAGAAATGCGGTGAAACCCAAAATTCAGAAAACAATTGATTTTTTGGTCTTAACTGATTATTTGAAATAGTAGTAGCCACATTTTAATCTTTTTGGGGGTAAACAGTCATGTATTGCAAATTTGGAGCCCTAAACCTGAATTTGTGCTATTTTTAGCTTTTCCCACCCTGACAATATGCTTTCATATAAAAAAATGTTATAAATTGTTATAAATGCACAGTAAGTTGTTTCTGTGGTGTTAAACATTAAAACATAGGTTGATTACTACCCCAAAAAAAATTGTTGTCATGAAGATTTAATGAAATTATTTGATTTTTACCCCTTATATCATTGCGGCATACCATGTATATGGCAGATAACATAGCCTGATATAAACACTGCATAAACTAACAAAAATCTCATTTATTATCTCAAATGAAAGTTTTATACCTTAAATTTTATTGACTGATAGTAAATAAAACAGTCAGATGGCCAAAACTGCACTTTTGGTCAGTTTATAGTCACATTACTGACACCAGGTGTAAAAAAGGGGGGTCAATATTCCTTGATTCTTCAATACCTTTGATTTTTTACTAAACTCATTGTAAAAATTGTGGAAAGTCTTTAAAGCAGTAGAACAAACAAGGAACAATCAACAAAAACTGATCTTGACATTGAAAGTTTATGTACCTCTAGTCCAAAATGAGATTTTCAAGTATTTTCTATCAAAGGCTTACATTACAGTCAGTTTAAATTGAGCTGTGAAATTTGTAATATGAGTCGCATTATGCTCAGAAAGGATTTTTCTTACTACAAATTGACTAAGGATTTAGAAAAAACAAAACAAAAGATTTCTGATCAACTTTTTTTGCTCTTTAAGAGAAATGCGGTGAAACCCAAAATTCAGAAAACAATTGATTTTTTGGTCTTAACTGATTATTTGAAATAGTAGTAGCCACATTTTAATCTTTTTGGGGGTAAACAGTCATGTATTGCAAATTTGGAGCCCTAAACCTGAATTTGTGCTATTTTTAGCTTTTCCCACCCTGACAATATGCTTTCATATAAAAAAATGTTATAAATTGTTATAAATGCACAGTAAGTTGTTTCTGTGGTGTTAAACATTAAAACATAGGTTGATTACTACCCCAAAAAAAATTGTTGTCATGAAGATTTAATGAAATTATTTGATTTTTACCCCTTATATCATTGCGGCATACCATGTATATGGCAGATAACATAGCCTGATATAAACACTGCATAAACTAACAAAAATCTCATTTATTATCTCAAATGAAAGTTTTATACCTTAAATTTTATTGACTGATAGTAAATAAAACAGTCAGATGGCCAAAACTGCACTTTTGGTCAGTTTATAGTCACATTACTGACACCAGGTGTAAAAAAGGGGGGTCAATATTCCTTGATTCTTCAATACCTTTGATTTTTTACTAAACTCATTGTAAAAATTGTGGAAAGTCTTTAAAGCAGTAGAACAAACAAGGAACAATCAACAAAAACTGATCTTGACATTGAAAGTTTATGTACCTCTAGTCCAAAATGAGATTTTCAAGTATTTTCTATCAAAGGCTTACATTACAGTCAGTTTAAATTGAGCTGTGAAATTTGTAATATGAGTCGCATTATGCTCAGAAAGGATTTTTCTTACTACAAATTGACTAAGGATTTAGAAAAAACAAAACAAAAGATTTCTGATCAACTTTTTTTGCTCTTTAAGAGAAATGCGGTGAAACCCAAAATTCAGAAAACAATTGATTTTTTGGTCTTAACTGATTATTTGAAATAGTAGTAGCCACATTTTAATCTTTTTGGGGGTAAACAGTCATGTATTGCAAATTTGGAGCCCTAAACCTGAATTTGTGCTATTTTTAGCTTTTCCCACCCTGACAATATGCTTTCATATAAAAAAATGTTATAAATTGTTATAAATGCACAGTAAGTTGTTTCTGTGGTGTTAAACATTAAAACATAGGTTGATTACTACCCCAAAAAAAATTGTTGTCATGAAGATTTAATGAAATTATTTGATTTTTACCCCTTATATCATTGCGGCATACCATGTATATGGCAGATAACATAGCCTGATATAAACACTGCATAAACTAACAAAAATCTCATTTATTATCTCAAATGAAAGTTTTATACCTTAAATTTTATTGACTGATAGTAAATAAAACAGTCAGATGGCCAAAACTGCACTTTTGGTCAGTTTATAGTCACATTACTGACACCAGGTGTAAAAAAGGGGGGTCAATATTCCTTGATTCTTCAATACCTTTGATTTTTTACTAAACTCATTGTAAAAATTGTGGAAAGTCTTTAAAGCAGTAGAACAAACAAGGAACAATCAACAAAAACTGATCTTGACATTGAAAGTTTATGTACCTCTAGTCCAAAATGAGATTTTCAAGTATTTTCTATCAAAGGCTTACATTACAGTCAGTTTAAATTGAGCTGTGAAATTTGTAATATGAGTCGCATTATGCTCAGAAAGGATTTTTCTTACTACAAATTGACTAAGGATTTAGAAAAAACAAAACAAAAGATTTCTGATCAACTTTTTTTGCTCTTTAAGAGAAATGCGGTGAAACCCAAAATTCAGAAAACAATTGATTTTTTGGTCTTAACTGATTATTTGAAATAGTAGTAGCCACATTTTAATCTTTTTGGGGGTAAACAGTCATGTATTGCAAATTTGGAGCCCTAAACCTGAATTTGTGCTATTTTAAGCTTTTCCCACCCTGACAATATGCTTTCATATAAAAAAATGTTATAAATTGTTATAAATGCACAGTAAGTTGTTTCTGTGGTGTTAAACATTAAAACATAGGTTGATTACTACCCCAAAAAAAATTGTTGTCATGAAGATTTAATGAAATTATTTGATTTTTACCCCTTATATCATTGCGGCATACCATGTATATGGCAGATAACATAGCCTGATATAAACACTGCATAAACTAACAAAAATCTCATTTATTATCTCAAATGAAAGTTTTATACCTTAAATTTTATTGACTGATAGTAAATAAAACAGTCAGATGGCCAAAACTGCACTTTTGGTCAGTTTATAGTCACATTACTGACACCAGGTGTAAAAAAGGGGGGTCAATATTCCTTGATTCTTCAATACCTTTGATTTTTTACTAAACTCATTGTAAAAATTGTGGAAAGTCTTTAAAGCAGTAGAACAAACAAGGAACAATCAACAAAAACTGATCTTGACATTGAAAGTTTATGTACCTCTAGTCCAAAATGAGATTTTCAAGTATTTTCTATCAAAGGCTTACATTACAGTCAGTTTAAATTGAGCTGTGAAATTTGTAATATGAGTCGCATTATGCTCAGAAAGGATTTTTCTTACTACAAATTGACTAAGGATTTAGAAAAAACAAAACAAAAGATTTCTGATCAACTTTTTTTGCTCTTTAAGAGAAATGCGGTGAAACCCAAAATTCAGAAAACAATTGATTTTTTGGTCTTAACTGATTATTTGAAATAGTAGTAGCCACATTTTAATCTTTTTGGGGGTAAACAGTCATGTATTGCAAATTTGGAGCCCTAAACCTGAATTTGTGCTATTTTTAGCTTTTCCCACCCTGACAATATGCTTTCATATAAAAAAATGTTATAAATTGTTATAAATGCACAGTAAGTTGTTTCTGTGGTGTTAAACATTAAAACATAGGTTGATTACTACCCCAAAAAAAATTGTTGTCATGAAGATTTAATGAAATTATTTGATTTTTACCCCTTATATCATTGCGGCATACCATGTATATGGCAGATAACATAGCCTGATATAAACACTGCATAAACTAACAAAAATCTCATTTATTATCTCAAATGAAAGTTTTATACCTTAAATTTTATTGACTGATAGTAAATAAAACAGTCAGATGGCCAAAACTGCACTTTTGGTCAGTTTATAGTCACATTACTGACACCAGGTGTAAAAAAGGGGGGTCAATATTCCTTGATTCTTCAATACCTTTGATTTTTTACTAAACTCATTGTAAAAATTGTGGAAAGTCTTTAAAGCAGTAGAACAAACAAGGAACAATCAACAAAAACTGATCTTGACATTGAAAGTTTATGTACCTCTAGTCCAAAATGAGATTTTCAAGTATTTTCTATCAAAGGCTTACATTACAGTCAGTTTAAATTGAGCTGTGAAATTTGTAATATGAGTCGCATTATGCTCAGAAAGGATTTTTCTTACTACAAATTGACTAAGGATTTAGAAAAAACAAAACAAAAGATTTCTGATCAACTTTTTTTGCTCTTTAAGAGAAATGCGGTGAAACCCAAAATTCAGAAAACAATTGATTTTTTGGTCTTAACTGATTATTTGAAATAGTAGTAGCCACATTTTAATCTTTTTGGGGGTAAACAGTCATGTATTGCAAATTTGGAGCCCTAAACCTGAATTTGTGCTATTTTTAGCTTTTCCCACCCTGACAATATGCTTTCATATAAAAAAATGTTATAAATTGTTATAAATGCACAGTAAGTTGTTTCTGTGGTGTTAAACATTAAAACATAGGTTGATTACTACCCCAAAAAAAATTGTTGTCATGAAGATTTAATGAAATTATTTGATTTTTACCCCTTATATCATTGCGGCATACCATGTATATGGCAGATAACATAGCCTGATATAAACACTGCATAAACTAACAAAAATCTCATTTATTATCTCAAATGAAAGTTTTATACCTTAAATTTTATTGACTGATAGTAAATAAAACAGTCAGATGGCCAAAACTGCACTTTTGGTCAGTTTATAGTCACATTACTGACACCAGGTGTAAAAAAGGGGGGTCAATATTCCTTGATTCTTCAATACCTTTGATTTTTTACTAAACTCATTGTAAAAATTGTGGAAAGTCTTTAAAGCAGTAGAACAAACAAGGAACAATCAACAAAAACTGATCTTGACATTGAAAGTTTATGTACCTCTAGTCCAAAATGAGATTTTCAAGTATTTTCTATCAAAGGCTTACATTACAGTCAGTTTAAATTGAGCTGTGAAATTTGTAATATGAGTCGCATTATGCTCAGAAAGGATTTTTCTTACTACAAATTGACTAAGGATTTAGAAAAAACAAAACAAAAGATTTCTGATCAACTTTTTTTGCTCTTTAAGAGAAATGCGGTGAAACCCAAAATTCAGAAAACAATTGATTTTTTGGTCTTAACTGATTATTTGAAATAGTAGTAGCCACATTTTAATCTTTTTGGGGGTAAACAGTCATGTATTGCAAATTTGGAGCCCTAAACCTGAATTTGTGCTATTTTTAGCTTTTCCCACCCTGACAATATGCTTTCATATAAAAAAATGTTATAAATTGTTATAAATGCACAGTAAGTTGTTTCTGTGGTGTTAAACATTAAAACATAGGTTGATTACTACCCCAAAAAAAATTGTTGTCATGAAGATTTAATGAAATTATTTGATTTTTACCCCTTATATCATTGCGGCATACCATGTATATGGCAGATAACATAGCCTGATATAAACACTGCATAAACTAACAAAAATCTCATTTATTATCTCAAATGAAAGTTTTATACCTTAAATTTTATTGACTGATAGTAAATAAAACAGTCAGATGGCCAAAACTGCACTTTTGGTCAGTTTATAGTCACATTACTGACACCAGGTGTAAAAAAGGGGGGTCAATATTCCTTGATTCTTCAATACCTTTGATTTTTTACTAAACTCATTGTAAAAATTGTGGAAAGTCTTTAAAGCAGTAGAACAAACAAGGAACAATCAACAAAAACTGATCTTGACATTGAAAGTTTATGTACCTCTAGTCCAAAATGAGATTTTCAAGTATTTTCTATCAAAGGCTTACATTACAGTCAGTTTAAATTGAGCTGTGAAATTTGTAATATGAGTCGCATTATGCTCAGAAAGGATTTTTCTTACTACAAATTGACTAAGGATTTAGAAAAAACAAAACAAAAGATTTCTGATCAACTTTTTTTGCTCTTTAAGAGAAATGCGGTGAAACCCAAAATTCAGAAAACAATTGATTTTTTGGTCTTAACTGATTATTTGAAATAGTAGTAGCCACATTTTAATCTTTTTGGGGGTAAACAGTCATGTATTGCAAATTTGGAGCCCTAAACCTGAATTTGTGCTATTTTTAGCTTTTCCCACCCTGACAATATGCTTTCATATAAAAAAATGTTATAAATTGTTATAAATGCACAGTAAGTTGTTTCTGTGGTGTTAAACATTAAAACATAGGTTGATTACTACCCCAAAAAAAATTGTTGTCATGAAGATTTAATGAAATTATTTGATTTTTACCCCTTATATCATTGCGGCATACCATGTATATGGCAGATAACATAGCCTGATATAAACACTGCATAAACTAACAAAAATCTCATTTATTATCTCAAATGAAAGTTTTATACCTTAAATTTTATTGACTGATAGTAAATAAAACAGTCAGATGGCCAAAACTGCACTTTTGGTCAGTTTATAGTCACATTACTGACACCAGGTGTAAAAAAGGGGGGTCAATATTCCTTGATTCTTCAATACCTTTGATTTTTTACTAAACTCATTGTAAAAATTGTGGAAAGTCTTTAAAGCAGTAGAACAAACAAGGAACAATCAACAAAAACTGATCTTGACATTGAAAGTTTATGTACCTCTAGTCCAAAATGAGATTTTCAAGTATTTTCTATCAAAGGCTTACATTACAGTCAGTTTAAATTGAGCTGTGAAATTTGTAATATGAGTCGCATTATGCTCAGAAAGGATTTTTCTTACTACAAATTGACTAAGGATTTAGAAAAAACAAAACAAAAGATTTCTGATCAACTTTTTTTGCTCTTTAAGAGAAATGCGGTGAAACCCAAAATTCAGAAAACAATTGATTTTTTGGTCTTAACTGATTATTTGAAATAGTAGTAGCCACATTTTAATCTTTTTGGGGGTAAACAGTCATGTATTGCAAATTTGGAGCCCTAAACCTGAATTTGTGCTATTTTTAGCTTTTCCCACCCTGACAATATGCTTTCATATAAAAAAATGTTATAAATTGCTATAAATGCACAGTAAGTTGTTTCTGTGGTGTTAAACATTAAAACATAGGTTGATTACTACCCCAAAAAAAATTGTTGTCATGAAGATTTAATGAAATTATTTGATTTTTACCCCTTATATCATTGCGGCATACCATGTATATGGCAGATAACATAGCCTGATATAAACACTGCATAAACTAACAAAAATCTCATTTATTATCTCAAATGAAAGTTTTATACCTTAAATTTTATTGACTGATAGTAAATAAAACAGTCAGATGGCCAAAACTGCACTTTTGGTCAGTTTATAGTCACATTACTGACACCAGGTGTAAAAAAGGGGGGTCAATATTCCTTGATTCTTCAATACCTTTGATTTTTTACTAAACTCATTGTAAAAATTGTGGAAAGTCTTTAAAGCAGTAGAACAAACAAGGAACAATCAACAAAAACTGATCTTGACATTGAAAGTTTATGTACCTCTAGTCCAAAATGAGATTTTCAAGTATTTTCTATCAAAGGCTTACATTACAGTCAGTTTAAATTGAGCTGTGAAATTTGTAATATGAGTCGCATTATGCTCAGAAAGGATTTTTCTTACTACAAATTGACTAAGGATTTAGAAAAAACAAAACAAAAGATTTCTGATCAACTTTTTTTGCTCTTTAAGAGAAATGCGGTGAAACCCAAAATTCAGAAAACAATTGATTTTTTGGTCTTAACTGATTATTTGAAATAGTAGTAGCCACATTTTAATCTTTTTGGGGGTAAACAGTCATGTATTGCAAATTTGGAGCCCTAAACCTGAATTTGTGCTATTTTTAGCTTTTCCCACCCTGACAATATGCTTTCATATAAAAAAATGTTATAAATTGTTATAAATGCACAGTAAGTTGTTTCTGTGGTGTTAAACATTAAAACATAGGTTGATTACTACCCCAAAAAAAATTGTTGTCATGAAGATTTGATGAAATTATTTGATTTTTACCCCTTATATCATTGCGGCATACCATGTATATGGCAGATAACATAGCCTGATATAAACACTGCATAAACTAACAAAAATCTCATTTATTATCTCAAATGAAAGTTTTATACCTTAAATTTTATTGACTGATAGTAAATAAAACAGTCAGATGGCCAAAACTGCACTTTTGGTCAGTTTATAGTCACATTACTGACACCAGGTGTAAAAAAGGGGGGTCAATATTCCTTGATTCTTCAATACCTTTGATTTTTTACTAAACTCATTGTAAAAATTGTGGAAAGTCTTTAAAGCAGTAGAACAAACAAGGAACAATCAACAAAAACTGATCTTGACATTGAAAGTTTATGTACCTCTAGTCCAAAATGAGATTTTCAAGTATTTTCTATCAAAGGCTTACATTACAGTCAGTTTAAATTGAGCTGTGAAATTTGTAATATGAGTCGCATTATGCTCAGAAAGGATTTTTCTTACTACAAATTGACTAAGGATTTAGAAAAAACAAAACAAAAGATTTCTGATCAACTTTTTTTGCTCTTTAAGAGAAATGCGGTGAAACCCAAAATTCAGAAAACAATTGATTTTTTGGTCTTAACTGATTATTTGAAATAGTAGTAGCCACATTTTAATCTTTTTGGGGGTAAACAGTCATGTATTGCAAATTTGGAGCCCTAAACCTGAATTTGTGCTATTTTTAGCTTTTCCCACCCTGACAATATGCTTTCATATAAAAAAATGTTATAAATTGTTATAAATGCACAGTAAGTTGTTTCTGTGGTGTTAAACATTAAAACATAGGTTGATTACTACCCCAAAAAAAATTGTTGTCATGAAGATTTAATGAAATTATTTGATTTTTACCCCTTATATCATTGCGGCATACCATGTATATGGCAGATAACATAGCCTGATATAAACACTGCATAAACTAACAAAAATCTCATTTATTATCTCAAATGAAAGTTTTATACCTTAAATTTTATTGACTGATAGTAAATAAAACAGTCAGATGGCCAAAACTGCACTTTTGGTCAGTTTATAGTCACATTACTGACACCAGGTGTAAAAAAGGGGGGTCAATATTCCTTGATTCTTCAATACCTTTGATTTTTTACTAAACTCATTGTAAAAATTGTGGAAAGTCTTTAAAGCAGTAGAACAAACAAGGAACAATCAACAAAAACTGATCTTGACATTGAAAGTTTATGTACCTCTAGTCCAAAATGAGATTTTCAAGTATTTTCTATCAAAGGCTTACATTACAGTCAGTTTAAATTGAGCTGTGAAATTTGTAATATGAGTCGCATTATGCTCAGAAAGGATTTTTCTTACTACAAATTGACTAAGGATTTAGAAAAAACAAAACAAAAGATTTCTGATCAACTTTTTTTGCTCTTTAAGAGAAATGCGGTGAAACCCAAAATTCAGAAAACAATTGATTTTTTGGTCTTAACTGATTATTTGAAATAGTAGTAGCCACATTTTAATCTTTTTGGGGGTAAACAGTCATGTATTGCAAATTTGGAGCCCTAAACCTGAATTTGTGCTATTTTTAGCTTTTCCCACCCTGACAATATGCTTTCATATAAAAAAATGTTATAAATTGTTATAAATGCACAGTAAGTTGTTTCTGTGGTGTTAAACATTAAAACATAGGTTGATTACTACCCCAAAAAAAATTGTTGTCATGAAGATTTAATGAAATTATTTGATTTTTACCCCTTATATCATTGCGGCATACCATGTATATGGCAGATAACATAGCCTGATATAAACACTGCATAAACTAACAAAAATCTCATTTATTATCTCAAATGAAAGTTTTATACCTTAAATTTTATTGACTGATAGTAAATAAAACAGTCAGATGGCCAAAACTGCACTTTTGGTCAGTTTATAGTCACATTACTGACACCAGGTGTAAAAAAGGGGGGTCAATATTCCTTGATTCTTCAATACCTTTGATTTTTTACTAAACTCATTGTAAAAATTGTGGAAAGTCTTTAAAGCAGTAGAACAAACAAGGAACAATCAACAAAAACTGATCTTGACATTGAAAGTTTATGTACCTCTAGTCCAAAATGAGATTTTCAAGTATTTTCTATCAAAGGCTTACATAACAGTCAGTTTAAATTGAGCTGTGAAATTTGTAATATGAGTCGCATTATGCTCAGAAAGGATTTTTCTTACTACAAATTGACTAAGGATTTAGAAAAAACAAAACAAAAGATTTCTGATCAACTTTTTTTGCTCTTTAAGAGAAATGCGGTGAAACCCAAAATTCAGAAAACAATTGATTTTTTGGTCTTAACTGATTATTTGAAATAGTAGTAGCCACATTTTAATCTTTTTGGGGGTAAAAAGTCACGGTTTGCAAATTTGGAGCCGTAAACCTGAATTTGTGCTATTTTTAGCTTTTCCCACTCTGACAATATGCTTTCATATAAAAAATGTTATAAATTGTTATAAATGCACAGTAAGTTGTTTCTGTGGTGTTAAACCTTAAAACATAGGTTGATTACTACCCCAAAAAAAATTGTTGTCATGAAGATTTAATGAAATTATTTGATTTTTACCCCTTATATCATTGCGGCATACCATGTATATGGCAGATAACATAGCCTGATATAAACACTGCATAAACTAACAAAAATCTCATTTATTATCTCAAATGAAAGTTTTATACCTTAAATTTTATTGACTGATAGTAAATAAAACAGTCAGATGGCCAAAACTGCACTTTTGGTCAGTTTATAGTCACATTACTGACACCAGGTGTAAAAAAGGGGGGTCAATATTCCTTGATTCTTCAATACCTTTGATTTTTTACTAAACTCATTGTAAAAATTGTGGAAAGTCTTTAAAGCAGTAGAACAAACAAGGAACAATCAACAAAAACTGATCTTGACATTGAAAGTTTATGTACCTCAAGTATTTTCTATCAAAGGCTTACATTACAGTCAGTTTAAATTGAGCTGTGAAATTTGTAATATGAGTCGCATTATGCTCAGAAAGGATTTTTCTTACTACAAATTGACTAAGGATTTAGAAAAAACAAAACAAAAGATTTCTGATCAACTTTTTTTGCTCTTTAAGAGAAATACTGGTATTTAGTGCGACCGTGCACCTTTCGGATGCCTTTAGTGTTTTCTATATTGCAATGTTTAACTCGTCATGTTGCGGGATTTTCAAATCCGAAAAGAAGAACAGCATGATTTTCAATTTGGTGACTGCTTATAGATAATTATACATTACATAACCCTACACAATCAATTTACTTTTTATGATTATTCTGATATGCATGCCAAATATGTTTTATTCCCAAAACCTTATAAAAAGGAGGTGACAGGGTCAGGGTGTCGTGCAAACCCAATTATTGTTTATTTTGAATAATTACAAACTGCGCTGAAATTTTTAAGATTTTTGAATAATTGACTTGTTCTAAGTATAGGTACATGTACCTAACTTACCAGGTGACATTACAAGTTGTACCCTTGATATTGGTATAAATTCAAATGCTTAGTGATATATAAAAAAAGAAGATGTGGTATGATTTCCATTATGGGCTTTGCTCATTGTTGAAGGCTGTATGGTGACCTATAGTTGTTAATGTCTGTGTCATTTTAGTCTCTTGAGACAAAATGGCCAATGAGACAAATGTCCACAAGAGACCAAAATGACACAGAAATTAACAACTATACATGCTATAGGTCACCGTACAGTGTTCAACAATGAGCAAAGCCCATATCGCATAGTCAGCTAAACGGCCCCGATATGACAATGTAAAACAATTTAAACGAGAAAACTAAGATATGTACATTATTCATGCTGTATATGAAGATTAATAAGATCAAAGTAAACAATGTGGTATGTTTCCAAAATAAAAGCTATCCACCAATGACCAACTGATGTCAATGCAATTACAAATACAATGATACATACATGTAGGTCACCATACTTCCTTCATTTATATTATGATTATTGAGTAAATTTTTGGAAACATTTTGAACCTGTACATGTACATGCTGTTTATATACAAAAATGTACAAGTTACTACATTTCAGCGACTCGAAGTGTAAAATGCATTGAAATAACAGAATTTAAACTTAATATCATATTTGTATGAACATCATAATGAATATTTACACTATCTCAAAGAGTTTTTATTTTACTTAGCTAATACAGACAATGATGGATTCCCAAACAGAAATCTTGATGACTGATCAAGGTGAAAGTATTGAAAAATTGCATCAATTGTTACAGAGAATTGATTTGCAAGCAGAAACAGGTGCTCAAAGATAAGGGAATACAACATCCATCCATGCCCCTTTACATGTAAAGGTATATATTGTATATATATATTGTCTACATTTTCTGAATTTATGATTTTTAAAAATATTTCAAAAGATATAAATGTACATTGTTAGTCTGACATGTAATTCAAATCGAGACATGTCATTGTCTGTGATAAAAGATAGTTACATGTATGCCTTTTAAGTGTTATCAGCTTATATACTTGCTTATATAAAAAAGAAGATGCGGTATGATGAGACAGCTATCCACATAAGACCAAAATGACACAAACATTAACAACTATAGTTCACCGTACGGCCTTCAACAATGAGCAAAGCCCATACCGCATAGTCAGCTATAAAATGCCCCGATAAGACAATGTAAAACAATTCAAACGAGAAAACTAACGGCCTTATTTATGTAAAAAAATGAACGAAAAACAAATATGTAACACATATACAAACGACAACCACTGCATTTACAGGCTCCTGCCTTGTTAAAATCTATAAATATACCTTATATGTACATGTATGTTGAAATATCTGTCAGAATATATACATATACATGTAATCATAATGTTTCAAATAGCCAAATATTGTAATTTATTTTTTGGGCCCTTTATAGCTTTTTGTTCGGTGTAAACCAAGGCTCTGTGTTGACATTGACCTATAATTGTTTACTTTTATAAATTGTTATTTGGATGGAGAGTTGTCTCATTGGCACTCACGCCACATTTTCCTATATCTATAAAATATATATATATATTAAGTATTGGGAATCTTGTACACCCTTTCCTTTGCTTAGACCAAGTTTAACAAATATAATATGCAATGTTCATGATAGATGTATATACTAGACTTGCTTGAAAATGTTTAAATTCAACTAATTATCTCCTGGCAATGCACATTTAGTTTAGGAATTTTGTATGTTTTATTTTGAAGTAAGCAGCTGGTTGTGATGCTTATAGGCATAAACAATCTAGTCTGGACATGTAAAACCTCAGCTGGTTCTATTTTGAAGTAAGCTATTTAGTGATTACATCAATTTGATATGACTAGACCGAGTCTTTGGATAAATTAATAGTACTCATTGTCATGATTGTACTAGCTTTTTATTGTTTTATATATTTTATGGAAAATACTGTTAGTTGAGGCCTGCAAATTTTTTTTTTATAAGGAGATGAATTGTGGTTGCCAATGAGAGTAGAGCCATCTAAGTAACAAATAGCATGAATATAGTCATGTGTCACAAAATAATTACAGGAAAAAAAAAACAACAACAAAAAATCAAAATAATGGTGTATTTAGTAGAATAAGCCAAATCAAACAATGACTGACTTAAATCTTGTTTGAAATTTTTCACATTTCTATTGATTAAATATTATTTTATAGATAAAATAATAAATAACTATAAGGTTAAGTTAAAAGGGCAGTAATCCATTTTCAGATTTTTTTTGTTGGTTATATTGTATATAGCTGATTGTACCATGCTTTTTTTTGTTCATCCTTTCATCTGTTCTGCTTCAGGTTCAAGTTTAGGTAAAAGTTTTTGGTCAGGATAGTTGTTAATGACCAATCAACTTAAAAATATACACATGTGCCTTATGTTATGATATTTCTTATGATATATTAATGGTTTTGACCCTAATTTCATGGTCCATGGAAAATAGAAAATAGAAAATTTATAACTACTTTTAGCTATTCTTTTAATAGAGTTATTCACAAGATATTTTTGGGTCACTCATTAGAATATTTTTTGAATATATGAGTTGATTACAACTGCATTAAGATAGAATAATTGCATGCAGAAAATTATTGCCTTTGTCACATAGATATTACTAGTCAATTTAATAAAATTAAACATTTTTTAATTACTTTATTACAGAAGCTTCACAATAGAGCTAAGGTCCTTTAAACCAAGAAACTACCAGTGTCAGAAGAGGACAAACTAAGACAGGCCATGAAAATTGATTTAATGTCAAGTTTGGACAGTGATTCTGTAGATAAACTCGCCTGATCACAAGACCTCAGATTTGACTGTCACAAGATTTTAAATCTTGCATGGATAGACTAAAGTCATTTACTAGACTGTAAATACCAGAGACAGCTGAATGTACAAGCCAAAAAGCTGAGGTCCAAGTAAATCAGCGAGGCCTTATCACAAGAAATGTACAGAACTTGCATGGGTTTTGCTTAAAGTCATATGACAAAAAATTGAGAGATGTCAGTGAAAAATTCTTTGAATTTAAATAAGGGCCAATTCAAAGGTACACTTTTGGAAATTGCAAGAACAAAAATACCTTCATTTTTATTTTTGAATTATAGTTGACAGTTTTCAGTTTTAGGGGAACCTCTAAAAATAAGTCAAATGGAGGGGTTTGGTTTATTGAATTTGATTATTTTTTAAAGTAAAACAGATGAATTATTGCTCTTTAATTTCAATATTTGTATTTTACTATTAAAATTATTTACAAGTGCAGCATATCAATGACATCAGATTATGTTATTGTGTTTGGTTAAGCTACATATTTCTTTTTACTTAAACTTTATGTTGCCTTTACTAATTAATAAAATGCTGAATAATCATTTGAGTGTGGCTCATTTCAGTACATATATGTATCTAGTTTTTGCTGTCAAATTTTTTCATGTAAGATTTCACCATATTATTTATAATTGCTTGGTCAAAGAGAGATAACTTTTTGTATCTTCACATTTAAAAAATCTGTGAAGAGGATTATGTAAAATGTGAATAGTTGAAAAATAAGTTACTGCCATTCATTAAAAATAAATTTCTATCAAAAATAAGGCTCAAAGAACTTTCTATATAACTTATTATAACAATAACAATGTACACACATGTTGATGTATTAATACACACTGTCAGAGTGAGCTTGTCACCATAAAATTTGTAAACATTGAAAATAAAACTGAAACTTTTAACTAATCAGGAGACAGTAAATACCCCAAATATATTTGTAAACCTATTAACTTATTATTTTCTTCAATTGTCCAAGTACATTCAATATTGATAATTGTTTGCTTGACATTACATAATTTTGTTGATAAAAGTTTATTTGTGTGCTATTTTATTCAGTTGTACATATTTGAAATATTACATTACACCTTATTATTTTTATTCTTGCATACAGCATTTGGAATGAAATCCCATAACATTTTAATTAATGTTCGATCAGCAGGATTGTTTGAATTTAGCAATTATGTTAATCATGTAAATAACGTTAAAATTTTTGTTTTTTGCTTTTTGAAGTTTTTAAAATTGACAAATAATGCTAGCAAGAGAGATTATTTATTAATAATTTTATGATGCCAAACTTGAAATTTTAAGGTGGCTTTGTTTGCTATTTGTTATAACCCTATTGTTATGATTCTTAAACCATCCATACAAGTAAGCATTTGATTTGTCACTTACCATTATTGTATTGATTAGTTTAAATTTGATGAGGTTCTTTGTGACTTTGATGTATAACTGGACTTATTTAAACAAAAAGTTTTTTTTTATTTGTTTGATAGTAAAATTGTATAATAAACATTTTGACATTGTATTTCAATTTATCACCAAAACAACTCTATTTTGTCAGTATCTGAATAAAACTAATTTGTTAGATACTTTTTTTTTTATTGAAGTATATACAAAGGGAGATAACTCAAAATTGTTTTTTGTTATTCTGACCTGATTAGAAGTGATGAAAATAACTGTGCCCAAGACAGGATGACAATACGAAAATGCTGGAAATTGTTGTGTATGGTTATGCTTTGTTCAAAAGTTTTTGTTATCTCCTGTATTATTTATTGCTGCAATTGTCAAAATCCAAATCACACATAGAGATAGCCTTGTCCTATAGTTTATATCTGGTGTTTGTGTTTTTTGTATGTCTTAGATTCTAACCCTTCAAGTGCTTATACAAATTCAGATGCAGTGCCATTATTTACATATAGGTTAAAGCATACTTACAAAATGGTATTGAGCTTTGCAAATGAATGACGTGTATTCTTTGGATTATAGTGTAAGTTTCATCTTAAAAATAATGTCTTCAATGTTACTGACAAATTATATATTTGCACATTGCCATTTGAAACCACAAATATTATTTTAATGTAAATTAACAGAGCAGCAATCCATGCCTTTCAAATTTATACTTTGTTAATATGGATCAGAAAAGTTGGAAGATCAATTTTATTTGTTCAGTAGCTACGTATTAGAGAATTGATAAGAAGTAGTGGATTCGTAAACGATAATCAACGAGCGACTTTAGTCGCGAGTTAGAACAATAGACTGACGTCAGAGAAATGGGTTAAAAAGTTATAATCATTGAAACTTCCTGTTTTTCCTAATTTTTGGAGGGGTTCGTGTTGTTTATTCTTTAGTTTTCTATGTTGTGTCATGTGTACTATTGTTTTTCTGTTTGTCTTTTTCATTTTTATACGACCGCAAATTTTGAAAAAATTTTCGTCGTATATTGCTATCACGTTGGCGGCATCGTCGTCGTCGTCGTCGTCGTCGTCGTCGTCGTCGTCGTCGTCTGAATACTTTTAGTTTTCGCACTCTAACTTTAGTAAAAGTGAATAGAAATCTATGAAATTTTAACACAAGGTTTATGACCATAAAAGGAAGGCTGGTATTGATTTTGGGAGTTTTGGTCCCAACATTTTAGGAATTTGGGGCCAAAAAGGGCTCAAATAAGCATTTTCTTGGTTTTCGCACTATAACTTTAGTTTAAGTTAATAGAAATCTATGAAAAGTTGACACAAGGTTTATAACCACAAAATAAAGGTTGGGATTGATTTTGGGAGTTTCGGTCCCAACAGTTTAGGAATTAGGGGCCAAAAAGGGACCCAAATAAGCATTTTTCTTGGTTTTCGCACCATAGCGTTAGTATAAGTAAATAGAAATCTATGAAATTTAAACACAAGGTTTATGACAATAAAAGGAAGGTTGGTATTGATTTTGGAAGTTTTGGTCCCAACAGTTAAGGAAAAAGGGGCCCCAAAGGTCCCAAAATTAAACTTTGTTTGATTTCATCAAAATTGAATAATTGGGGTTCTTTAATATGCCGAATCTAACTGTGTATGTAGATTCTTAATTTTTGGTCCCGTTTTCAAATTGGTCTACATTAAGGTCCAAAGGGTCCAAAATTAAACTTAGTTTGATTTTAACAAAAATTGAAATCTTGGGGTTCTTTGATATGCTGAATCTAAAAATGTACTTAGATTTTTGATTATTGGCCCAGTTTTCAAGTTGGCCCAAATCGGGGTCCAAAATTAAACATTGTTTGATTTCATCAAAAATTGAATAATTGGGGTTCTTTGATATGCCAAATCTAACTGTGTATGTAGATTCTTAATTTTTGGTCCAGTTTTAAAATTGGTCTAAATTAAAGTGCAAAGGGTCCAAAATTAAACTAAGTTCGATTTTAACAAAAATTAAATTCTTGGGCCTCTTTGATATGCTGAATCTAAACATGTACTTAGATTTTTGATTATGGGCCCAGTTTTCAAGTTGGTCCAAATCAGGATCTAAAATTATTATATTAAGTATTGTGCAATAGCAAGTCTTTTCAATTGCACAGTATTGTGCAATGGCAAGAAATATCTAATTTCACAATATTGTGAAATAGCAAATTTTTTTTTAATTAAGAGTTATCTTTCTTTGTCCAGTATAGTAAGCAAGAAATATCTGCAAGAATTTTTTTTAATTGGAGTTATCTTTCTTTGTCCAGAATCAACTTAAATCTTTGTTATATACAATATACAATGTATATTCACTTTTTACTACCAACTGATAAATTTAAATAATCTTTACCATTCAGTGATAACAAGCAGTTTTTTTACATCATGTATTTAAATGAGTTGTAATTGTTGCAAACTCCATTAGAATATTTTAATTGAAATTAGTTTTGGAATAAGGGAAAGGGGGATGTGAATAAAAAATTGGGTTAAATTTTTCTCATTTGAAATTTCATAAATAAAAAGAAAATTTCTTCAAACATTTTTTTGAGAGGATCAATATTCAACCGCATAGTGAATTGCTCTAAGAGAAAACAAAAATTTTAAGTTCATTTGAATACATTCATTCTGTGTCAGAAACCTATGCTGTGTCAACTATTTAATCACAATCCAAATTTAGAGCGGAATCCAGCTTGAATGTTGTGTCCATACTTGCCCCAACCGTTCAGGGTTCAACCTCTGCGGTCGTATAAAGCTACGCCCTGCGGAGCATCTGGTTAGCCATGGCGTTGTCAGTTTGTTTTAGATTTATGAGTTTGACTATTCCTTTGGTATCTTCCGTCCCTCTTTTATGTTTTATATTTAATTAGATGTTTCCAAACCAGATATTTGGGTGAAAGTAAAAATAAATCCCCTACATCCCTTTTCCCCCCCAAAAAAAACCAGAGGGAACAATTCTGCCTTTTCTTTATTTTTTATTTGCACTATTGTTTTGTAAGAACATCAGTTATACAGGATTTATATTGACTTTAAATTGCATTAAATTTGATGGAAGTTCTAATTTAAATAAGTCATAAACAAGAAATTTATTTGAATTTACATGTAATTAAATTACATAATTATTCAAATTTAATTTATATTTAAATTTATTCAAATTTAATTTACATTCAATGATCTTTAAATCTGAAATTTATTCAAATTTAAATTATATTAAAACTTCTTAAATTTGAAATTTAATTTATATTAAAAATTCTTTAAATTAGAAATGTATTTAAATTTAGTCTATATTTAAATTCTTGAAATTTGAAATTTATTTATATTTAAAAATACCTTTAAACTAGGTTGAAATTTGGGAATTTATTTGCAATATTAAATTTAGTTTAAATCTATATTAAATTAGAAATTTTCCAGCGAAGTAAATGAATAATATTGTTTGTAATTTGAAATTTAATATGCATAAAATATATATTTTATATAGCATATTTGTTATCCTTCATTATCTTGTTAATAATTCACGCAATTATTTTTCTAGTTTAAATTATTTTACATATGTCGTTTTGGAATCAGTATGTCTAACTATGTTTTATGATTTTTTTGCGTTTTCTTGATTGCCTTATAGTGAGAGTTATCTGTTAATGTCTTTAACATTTGTGAAGAGTTGTATCAATGCCGATTACATTTTCTCATTTTATATCAACACAAAACTATAATGTAATGACAAAATTAAATCGACCTATGATTATAGTATGTGTCTACAAAAGAGCCCATAATCATTAACAATGATGTCAAGGTCAGATGACTGTAATTTGAATATGAAAACAAATATTCTGGTTCTCAATTCTTTTTGTACTTTATTTGGCCTTTTCAACTTGTTTTTTTTCAGCGTCACTGATGAGTGTTTTGTAGATGAAACGCGCGTCTGGAGCAAATACAAAATTTCAATTATGGTATGTATGATGAGTTTACCTAAACCAAATCTTACCTATAGTTAAACACTTGCTAGATCAAGAAAATGCTAACATAGTCTTCTTTGTTTGATACCCAGAGTAAGGTACCGCGTTATCTCTATGGTTATTGATATGTATTCACCAAGAGCAATGATGTCAGCGATCCAGAAGGGATATCAGTCAGGTGTGTTAAACTGATAATATTTATTTGGTTTTATTTGTTGAGTTGTAAACATGGAGCTTCGATTAAGTATATCGTACTCATTTTCACCCTTTATTCTTGTTAAATGCTTTGTCTTAAGTAGACATTTATGTGTCCTACGTTATCTTGAATTACATGCGGTTTTTGAGAACAGTGAGATGATATTGTCTCTTATCTCCGCTCAAGCTAGATCTGGTAGGCTGAAATCATTTCTTTGGAAGTTTCACAGGATATGTATGTTTATCCACATGATCACACCAATGTTTTGGTCGCAGTCATAATTTCATCCTTTTATTGCTTATATGACATCTTCAAATGAGTGACTTATATCTGGTTGTTATCCTGAACACAAAGTGACTGCAATGAGAGGAATACATGCATTAGTGGTCAGTCCATTTATATGATAATGATATATCCAGAAAAGAACATTGTAATACAGTACCTTTATAAAAACGCATTTTCTGAACAACAACGGTTGTACAAACCATGAATTATGTTAGCCATTGCAACATCACATACATTCTTATCCTTACCACACCTCTTTTCATTAATGAAGCCTCAATCGTATCTTGTTTTACAACACATCTATTTAGTGATCTGACATATGTTTTGTTCGTAATGTGATGTTTTATTGTATTTTTTAGAAGTATGTGTATGTGAAAATCAATTTAATTATTGAAAATAATACAGAGTTAATTAAAGATACATGTATATATTATATATCACATTTATAGTATAAAAATAGTTTAAACTTTGAATACACCTCTGAAAAGCTATGCTTTATTTTTTTTTTTACTAATAATAAACATTTGATATATCGTCTTAACATTTTAATAGCGATTTAAAAATCATTCATTATTTTCAATATAATATCTTATCTTATTCGTTCATCTTTTGGTGGAAACTATACACATGCTAACCAATATAAATGATGTTATCTAGTACAATTTTTTACATTTAAATACATAATCTGGTAAATAACAGGTAATATCATGTACATGTATAATACTCACTTCGACTATTTAAACGGTTGATAAGTTGGTATGCTCATATTACACGTTCAATAACTAAATGTACGTTGATATTATACATGAATTTATTGTAAATTTAAGTTATTTAAAAAAAAAACAAGACACAATGTTTGAATTTTCAAATACAATCTCTTCAATCATTTACATACACTAGTTATCGTTCTTGATTTAAATTTAGAATTTACTGTCATGTGATACTATCACCTGTTTACCTGTGATTTTGATTGAGTACACAATGGCTCAAGCTGCGTCTAAAACATGCGAGGTTTGCGTGAGTGCCCCTGGATCACAATACTGCATAGACTGTGAGGAATACTATTGTGAAAATTGCAAGTTGCTACATAATAGGCAGAAGTTATCCAGAAACCACCAGTTTCAGAAAGCGTCCGACCTGATCCCGGAAGGTAAATCTAAATGTAGTGAACACAAAGAAGAATTAACTTTATTGTGTAATACATGCAATGTACCGGCATGTCCCAGTTGTGTGACAGGAAATCACAAAGGGCATACATTTTCAAAATTTGTCGATGCAGTCGCGAACTTACAAAGGGAAAATGAAACAAAAATTCGTGGCAAAACAAACGAGGCAAATCAAAATATAAAGAAGATTGAAGAAAGCTTGAAGTCGTTTGATAATTCTGTTGAATCCGTTATTAAAGCCATAACTGACGAAGGCAGTATGATTAAACGTATGGTTGATAAAGCCGTAGCACAGATGATTACCGTAGTGAAAGAACAATCCAAGAAGGAGAAAGACAAGTTGATGAATATGTTGTCTGATGCTAAATCCGTGCTTTTTGCCGGACAGGCCTTAGACAGAAAGAGAAATCAACTAGATAAGACACGACAGGATGACAGTTTGGTACAAAAGATCAATAATCTGAAAGAAGAAATTAGCAAACTCACTCTGAATTCACTTCCAGAGTTTCCCAATATATCCTTCAAAAGGAAGTCTGTAGCTGAAGATGACATCAGACAACTGATAGGTACATACACTATAAGGTAAATATAGAAACATGCATTGTCTTCTGAACTGATGCAGTTGTCTATAGAATCAGGCAAATCTGTAAAATTTAGAGGAAAACGTATGTTGACAGTTAATATATAGCAACAAATGATTGACAAATACACATACTACAGGTCAAGATTTAAAAAAAAGTAAATTGAACTATAAATAACCGCTGACATGGACAGTGTTTCTTTCGATTAACGAAGCGACGAAAGGAAGAAATAATACTGTCCATAAAACAATATAGATTGCTTTCACTTCTCATGCATATACCCGAACGTATCGGACGATATTACTTGAATTAACATTTGATTCACAAAATAGGTACATAATCTAGCTACGCCCATTACTCACTAGAGGTAGAAAATAAATATTGCGTTTCCAATGATTTCCGTACTTTTGTATTGAAGCTTGTAGTTTAAGAGAAAAAAATGTATATAAAGACGTCATATTAGACACAGTTGTTTAATACAAGATTTGTATTTCCAATACGTTCGTAACTCACATGTAATCATTATACTTTTTACTTTGATAACATCTTTAATCATGTATAATTTATAAGCATACGTAGTGGTGGGATGTATGCATGTGTGACAACTTTCCGTAAAAGACAAAATGACACCGTGATGTGTTCAACAATGAGCAAAACCTATAGCGCATAGTCAGGTGTACATTTTAAAAGGTCCCGGAAAGACAATTGCAGAATATATGAACAATTCTTAAATCATATGTTAAACTATATCGACAGAAAGATTTAAGTATCACAAAACATATGATATACACTGCATTGGTCATGTTAATCATAACATTATTTGCATTTATAGTACACGTAATTCTATTATTTGCATTGATGAATTACACAAAATATATTTTTAACAAGGGTATGATTAATTTTGCATCAAAATTCACTATTGAAGGAATATTTCATATTTCCAAATGTACAGGTTATATTTACTTGTAAGCGCAAGTATAATGTAAAATGATGAGACATATAATGAAACTATAATATTTTCGTATTTCATTATATTTTGTTGTAATCATAATAATTTTTTGCATTGGCAAATGACATACACAGTTTGTTTCGTACATAATTGTGTGGATCTTAACTTGAGTAACACATATCTTTAATACTAAATATTTGACATGTTAAAAAAAAATAGAATGTACAAAGTAATTTTACACGGAAACAAAGAATGTCAGGAGAAACATATTTGCAAAGGCAATTAGTATAAATGGTCATGCAACATTTAAACAAAAAATAAAGAAATACTGTTTTATAGCAATGTTGTACCAGTCTTAGAAAAAGAGGAGCAACGCCATGGACACTTATACAGATGTTCTGGGTGTGGGTAAGTACTTTTGATTATTATTCGTACAAAATAAAAACATACAAAATAACAAAAAAACAGCTATTTGTTCAAGTTACAAATGATTAGCATGCATGAGAAAATAAACAAAACATTCACAATAGACAATAAAGTATAATGTAATATATAACAGTAGTCATTATTTAACTTAGATCGACGTAGTATTGTTCCGTTAATACACCAATCAAGCGAATAATTTTTAAATCGACGTTTTTAAGAAAAAAAATTTGTTTGTATTTTGAACTTTGGGCCGGTTTTATTGCTGTTTTTTGCAATATTTTTTTTCAATTTAAAAACTGTTTATTTATACAAGAGAGGATTTACGTGTAACATTTTCTGAAAGATTGATATTTACGTTTTTTTTTCACCCTAGAGATTTGTTTGCAAGTCAAAATATGGCACGATGCAGAAAAAAATAGAAAACTGGATGCAATTTTTGCATGTCAGTCTTTTTTTCTTATTTTATTAGAAAAGTGAAAAAAGGGGTGGGGTTTAAACCGAATCGGGAAAAGCCGACAATGGTCGTCTTATTAAAGTTATTGTAAAATCGAAAAGAGTAAGATTTGAAATAATGTTTCTATGTCAATTCTTCCTTAAAATGCACAGATAATAATATATCCTTTCATTCGTTCATCCATCTTTGTTTTCTAAATGACTAGATATTGTACATTGCATTGCTTTACTGTTGGACATGCATACTTACTAAATCCTGTATATCAATAAACGGATAATTTTTGCTACTTAAAATGTACGATTGTAGAAGACATGAATGGAACATTAAATTTAAGAATCCAATTCATTCTTGTACAATTGGGAAGGTATATAAGAGACATATCTATGAAGATTTAAAATGCTGAACTGTTTTGAAAGTATTCATTTTAAAAGGTAGTTTACATTGACGTTGTCTTCTTTAATTGCTTCACGAAATTCAGTATCGACGTTGTGAAAATTATAAGTCTCGATTTGAAATGAAGTTGCTATGACAGCATGATTATTCTGAATTTCTAAGACAGAAAATCGAGGAAACGTCTCGGACTCAGGAAATACGTTAATTATCTTTTTTTATTTCTAGCATTTGTTATATTCCTTGTTTGGTTAATTTTTAATCTTCTGGGGCATCACCAGCTGCAGCCGTTGGTTAATGGTTATTGACATTCGGTCTAAGATACATGTCAGAATTTCCGGACAAAATAAAGAATAAATATATGGAACTACATATATACACTAACTGCAAAATAGACATAAGACGCATTGGTCTAAACTGTTTGTATAAATTTCGAACATATTACTCTTCAAGTATTGAAAAGTGAATCCAACCTAAGCTTTCAGATTTTGGTGTCAGTTTTCTAGAATATAGATTATAAAAACGTGCGTCGGATATGAGCAATTTATGAAATGTTAACTATGTTTTATTTTGCAATCTCTCAGTTATTATTAATTGTAATATTTTTTATTTCTTTTTTTAACGTATTAAAAAAAAAGATACATGACATGATTCAAGAAGTATTAAGACAGAAGTACAAAAATATGCAAAAAACGCGATGATAAGACAACGAGTAGTATACAGATTTTTGAAATTGTTTTCCTGAATATGTCATATCGTTCAGGTGTAATAAAAAAAAAAATTATTGTATAAATTATCGTTTAAGGCGTGAGGAACTTAAACCAGTCAACCCCCGGTAAGTATTCAGATATCTTTTTGCATATACCATGTATATTATATTTCATTCTTCTTAAAAAAAATTGAGAAACATCTGTGTTCTATTCATACAAGCCTCACTTTTACATTTGCATCTTACTATATGAACTGAAAATTTACGTGATTTAAAATGTTTTTTTCTCACTACACGACACCCATGTCTCTGTTCCAGTTGTAGAGTTAACAAATCAAATCTTTTTATTGCATAAAGTTTGAAATAGTTTAGAGGTCAATATAACATTAAACAAATCTTTTTGTAAACGCCAGCATTACTGATGCAATAACATTCATATCTAAAACACTTCTACCATGTCTATAAAGATTGAATTAAATTGAGAATAGAAATGGAGAATATCTCAAGGAGCCAACAACCCGACCAAAGAGCAGATAACGGCCGAAAGCCGCCAATAGCTCTTCAATGAAGCGAGAATATTCCACACCCGGAGGTGGTACTCAGCTGAGCCCTAAATAAAACATGTGTACACGTTCAGTGAAATGGACGTCAGACTTAACTCCGAAACATATAGATGTATTAAAATTAAAAACATACAAGACCAACAAAGGCCAGAGGCTCCTAACTAGGGACAAGCGCAAATGTCAAATGCAATTTATGACAAAGCATTGCATTAAAATTATGAAACGGATTAATAAACTCATCATAGATACCAGTACTAAATTTTGTATATACGCCAGACGCGCGTTTCGTCTACAAAAGACTCATCAGTGACGCTCGAATCCAAAAAAGTTAAATAGGCCAAATAAATGCTGGTGCACACATAATGTTATAATTCTATTTTTTTAAGTAGAAAGTTCAAGTTCAATTCAGAGAAGTATTCATAATTTAATTTGCAATGTGATACACGGAATAGCTGTTAAATAGATACAAGTATTCTTTTTAACATTACAATCCTTATTATTTAATCAATGGGTTATGATCATGAGCAAAAGGATTATAGAAAATTGACACCATACTTGAAACATAAAACCTTTCTTGTCAAGCATACATATTGCAACAACTATGATGTTTACAGTTAATGGATACATGACACATACATGTATGGTGCTGTTCAAGCCGTCAAGCCAATACAAATGACTTATACATGTATTTTTTTTATTCAAATACAAATAGTTTGACATTTATTTAACACATTTCGCAATCCGTATCACACATCAACATTACTTTTTCAAACGGAAATAATAATGAAAACTATATAGTAGGGTGATTATGTTCAAACTTAAACTGCGAGGCAATACATTCAAAATTGTATATGGTTAAATACAGAAATGAATTTACATAAACAGATCACAAGCCAACTTCTTGACTCATCGGCTGTTGACCACAAGCAAAACGAACTAAAATTGGACAATACATTTGAAGCATTAAACATGTCTCTGTGAGGCATACATAAAACAAAAAATCGTGATGTTAAACCTCATTGTTCGATAATGGTGTTTCTTTATAATACACATAACTCCCTGTCCCAGTCGGCATTTCAAGCCAGCACAAATGATTGCCTCAGAAAAACATCATAATGTTTTTATTGCATACATGTATATACATTATTTGAAGTTCATAAAAGAAATTTTTATAACAAACAAACAGAAACTGTACTATAAAGCTGTTATGTCAAACATTAAATAAACATTTCGAAATTCATGATATGGCAATACACAACATTATCAAATTCATCAATGAAGGTGAAAAAAGGCGTCAAGGCAACACAACAGACTGCTTCATCAAAACACAATACTTTTTAATGCATTGTTGGACATCTATTTAAGACATTTTTAATCCTAATAACACATCAACATTACTATTTCAAAAGAAAATCGATTTCCGGTAAATTGTAAAATATGGTCATAATGTTATAACTTTAACTGCGAGGCAATACCTGTAAAATTGTTCTGATAAACAAATAGAAATATATTCCCCCTATAAAGATCTCAAGCCTTCTCATGTATTCATCGGCCGTTGTCCACAATCAAATCGAACATAAAACGAACACCATATTTGAAGCATAACACAAGTCTTCGTCAAGCATACATTATACCACATAACGTAATGTGTATTGTCATTGGTTGATTATTTTGTTTATCTTTACCCGACAAATATGTTGCTGTTCCAGTCGCCAATTTAAGCCAACACAAAGTATTACTTCATTAAAACATTATATTTATTTTATTGCATATATAAATTGTTTGGAGTTCATTTACGGCCTTTCTATTACAAACAAGCATAACTTACTCAATGGAAGATTAAATTCTGATCAACTGTTCTATAACGATTTATTGTCAAAAATAAACTACCCGTTTTGTAATTCATGACATTGCTATACACAACATTATAAAATATTTCAATGATGGTGTAAAATTTTAATGTTACATTTTTTTCAGCCTGTAAGTAGCCAGTTCTAGTTTAATTGAGAGAAGTATTTATTATTTAAACTGTAATGCAATACACGGAATAGCTGTTAAATAGAAAAATCACCACATATTTTCCTTTTAAAGATTACGACATCAATTATGTACTCATCGACCGTCGACCATGAGCAAAACGAACAGAAAATTTACACCATATTTGTATCATAAAACCTGTTTTGTCAATCATACAAAAGAGCAACAACTGTGATGTCTACAGTATATGGCTCAATAGGTTGGTTTCTTTACATGACACATACATTTATGTCACTGTTGAAACCGTTATAAAATGACTGATTCATCAAAATACCATATTGTAATGCAAATAGAAATAATATTACATTCACCGGTATTAAATACATTTCGTAATCCGTATCACGCACCAACATTACTATTTCAAAAGAAAATGTAATTCCGATAAACTGTATATGGCCATAATCTTATAATCAAGCTGCAAGGCAGTACATTGTATATGGGTAAATACAGAAATACATTCCTCGGCCGTTGACCACGAGCAAAACGAACTGAAATTTGACACAATATTTGACGCGTCTCAAATGTCTCTGTCAAGCATACAAAAGACCAAAAACTTTAATGTTTAACGTCATTGGTTGATTATGTTTTTTCTTTACATGACACATCTGTTACTGTTCTAGCCGACAATTCAAGCCAATACAAATAATTGCTTCATCAAAACATCATATTTATTTTATTGCATATATAAATTGTCTGAAGTGCATTAAAGACATTTTCTAATTTTGTATGACAAACAAGCATAACTTATTCAAAAGAAGATTTAATTCTGATCAATTGTTCTATAAAGCTTTTATGTCAAGAATTAAATACCCATTTTGCAATTCATGACATGGCAATAGACAAAATTATAAAATTCCTCAACGATGGTGAAAAAACTAATGTATGAATTGTTTATTTTTCAGTTTGTAAGTAGCCAGTGCACGTTTGATTAGAGAAGTATTTGTTATTTAAACGTCAATGCAATACACGGAATAGCTGTTAAATAAAGATACTATTTTCCCCTTTTAATATCACAATCAATATAAGTACAGTAGCAACACAAAATGTCCAACTCCAAGGAAGAATACAAAAGCCGTAATGTGCGTCCTGTTTAAGTTGGTATTTAAAAATACAAAATGTCAAATGAACTGTAGGAAACAAAGCAATACCTGTTTAACACAATTTGAACGTTTAAAATACCTAAAATCTTTTTAAATCGAAAATTATAACATGCAAGCAGACACGTTAACAAAAACGGAATTTCATGAAATGGAGATTGTTGTGCATCAACATTGTAAAATAATTACCTTTTCCTGATAAGTGCTGTATACACAATCCGCTAGAGTCTTAATAATTCTTAAATGTTCGTAGTCAGAGGTGAAAAATGCATGCTAAGCAATTTCTTTTTGCAACGATACGAATAGTATAAATTACTGTTGATTAAATGATTTAATCATATGAACAAATTTTCTTATTTACATTTGTTTTCATTTCTAATAATTATTTTTAAACCATTTAGAAAAATTGTCTATATGTTTGAGACAAATAAGGAAAAATTCGATTCTAAAATTTGTAATAACATTATATTTTTCTATGTTAACAAGCACATGGTTTATTCTTTCCTGCCAAGGACTGCACGACTGAAAACATAGCTTGAACCTATAATACATACAGCGAAATAAACAGATAGCTTATTGTTCAACTAACATATGATTTTGAAAACTACAATCGCCTTTTTGTCGAATACTAATCTACACAATGTAACTAAAGAGATGGGCACATATTAACTCTGTGGTCTACAAATGTGTCATATTGTTTTGTTTCATTAACATATTTTGTTTAAATTTATGCACACGTCATAACATTAAACTGGTCAGAATCTACTTATCTTGATATACATTTAATTTGCAAGAAAAAGCTTGTTTTAATGTCCATAATTTCTTTTATTTTTAGGTTCTATGGGTGCGGCAAGTGCAGTGGGTAAGTGCCATTCAAAATGCAACGCACATGTTTTGCATCAAATGAAAAAAAAAGATAATATTATTATATAATTTAGATGTTATTGTTCGTTTGTAAAAAAATCACCAAATACAGAGTTAGCCATTTCAAAAATAACTTTTCTAGCAAGGTCAGGTGAATGTTCAATAATACGAAGAGTAATTAAATTTGCGATTTACTTTCGCATGTTTAATTGAGAATCAAATATTGAATGATGACTACGACTCAATTAATATAATATACAGACTATAGTTACCGTAAATAAAGCCATCACTTGACGATGTGTTGCTTCCAGTGATGTATCAATATATCTTGTATATTTATCGCAGAGTTAATGTAAACAAAACAAAAATATATCTATATCTGCATTAATAAATGTAATTCTTAACACGGTCATAAATTATTTTCAAAACATGTACATGCATGTTGGCATTGTATAAGATAGTCTCTTCACAGTGTTTGGCGTCCTTCAACATAAGTCATTAATTATGCACTGAATCATAAAAGACGGGAGATCTAACGTATCTAGAAGTTTTAATTGGTTTAACACTAGCTTTCTGAAAAGGCTGATAACACCCAATACGCTTACAATGCTCAAAAGCTGTGAAAACTTAAATTAATTAACCATAATAGGTATAATGGTTGATATCCATTAATTTTTGATTAAATGAATATCTTACTTTAGTTTTGATTGAAAATTAAACGGCATTTCCGGATACTATCATACGATGGCCAGGAGAAAACCTGAATTGAACCATGTTATGATATCCAGTTCCTCTTACTTGGTACAGACATTTTTATATGTAGAAAATGGTGGATCCAACCTGGTTTTAAAGCATTAAATACTGTTTTAACTAATTGATAAGAATACACTTCTTGTTTCGTACATTTTGATGTTTTTTTGAAAATGTGTGTTCCTGAGTGCCGGTAACTGTATCACACGAACTCGACATTCACACTGGTGTTAAACTGGAAATCATACCTATACTTACGACGATCACAATATGGCGACGGCAGAAATTGGTAAAATCTTTTCAGTCATTTTTTTTCTCAAATGTAGCCTGTGGTTGTCAAGAGTTACTTTGCTGCAAGGTTTTTCTATACCATTACCGTCATATTTGAATCGTAACGGTGCACTATAATTGTTCAAGCGCTAAGAAAATTTCCGTAAAAAAATTCGGGTTGATAATCGTTATTTGATGGCATTTTGCTTTTTTATAATCGTAAATTCTTTTTCAGATAATAGTAACTGAACAATAATAAATGTGTCAGAATAAACAGCTTTTCAATGTTATTTTGTGTGTTAAACGGCAATGTTCAATTAAACGATGACATTAAGGCAAAATAAAAATAAATGAAGCAATTTACAGGTTAATATCTAGGACAAATTTACTTATATACTCTCGATTTATAACTGACAACAACATGCATAACCTTTAAACATATACTTGTACCTGTTAAAGATATGAGTCAGTTATTGTGGTAAATAAATATTATAATTTCTTTCATAGTTTCAATGTTGTGTGCGCGTTTAGGGTTGGGTTGGGGGAGGGGGTATTACCAATATCTCATATTCCAAAAATGCAATCCTTTCAATTCATTTCTCCGTATACCACATTTTAATAATGCCAAATGTTTTGCCTCAAATATCGCATATATCCAATCAACATAATCAATTAAAATGGAAAATTAACCTTCACTATCCCAATATACCCACTACCACTGTGGCTGTGGGTTACTTCCTGTATAAATATATAAGTCATAACATGGACCAGATGTATGGTCTTCGGCAATATATGAATGGAGATGTTTTTTTTAAATTCCAGCAGCACGCCAGAAGTGACTCCCATCCCTCCCCGTGTCCTATACACGCCTCATCCATTATAAGATCGCAGCCAGTTTCGAGTTCCCTTTTCGTTTAGATTCAGTGATGGGTCCAGAAATATTAAAAAAAATGTGAGGAGGGGGTGCTATCAACTAAACCTTTATTGAACCCATTGGGATCGTCGTAATTATAGGTACGATTATCAGTTTAATGCCAGTGATACAGTTTAAATTTTTGTGTAGAATAATCTGTTTTAACTACTTTTTATGTTAAACAATGATTTCCTGAAAAAGAAGTATGTGCTAAAAATGTGTAAACAAGATCTAGAGGTACTGCTATTACAATTCAACATGTTTAAACAATAAAATTACAAATATTGTAGGGTTTGTTGAGTAGAAATTTAGATTACAGACACAATTTGAAGTATTTCCAACATACGTGATGTCATTTTATAAAACGAGTATCTTTATACGTTACAGATTTGTGACATACATCAAAGAAGTGTAAAGCAGTCAGAACAACTGTACAATCTATCCACAACGTATGGGTGTAACATCTTTACATTGATGTTTTGAGTTGTGCGGTTACTGATAAAGACATTATATTTCCAATGACTAAATAATTATCTTTTTTTCATAAATGCTTTTTTTGTATATATCTTGTATATTGAAAATGATTGTGTATTTTTACTCGTTCTGTTGGATGATGACGTTTAATTTAGTTTTTATATTTTCCTTGAGCATGGTTTGTATGTTGTAATAATTTGTTTACGTCTTCACATAAAACATTAAATGTAGTTCTATAGATATACTGTTATTTGAACCATATGATTAAAATGTACATTAATAGTTGTTATAGACCTTGCATTTAAACATAACCTGAATTGTTTTCAACATTGATACAATAGATAAGTGAACTCAATATTTCGCTCGCTAAACAAACAGATTTCATATTTTTTCTTAATGTCAAATATATCACAACTTTAAAATAAAACAAATATTTTACTTCTAAGCATCTTTTTTTTCTGATTTACATCTAGTCATATGCTTGATTAAAAATGATAAAAATAAAACGTTATAATTAAAGCAACGTTATATATTATTTATGTCTAATACAGGGTATACTGTGACATTTCCGATTTAGAGTGTATATCCCCTGAGCCGAAGGTCATGCCTAGGGAAATCTATAAATATAAAATCTGAATATTATATATAGAAAAAATATAAAAATAGCTATGGGTATCAAAAAGTAAAATAACAAAAATACAGAACTCCGAGAAAAACTCAAAATGGAGAGTCCATAGTCAAATGACAATATCAAAATATTAAACACATTACAGGAATGAATATCAACCGTCATACCTGACTTGGTACAAGCATCTATTTATTTAGAAAAAAGGATAGATTAAACCTGGTTTTACAGCTAGCTTAACCTCTCATTTATATGACAGTCGCATGAGGTTCCATTATATTTGCAACGATATGTGAACATAACAAATAGGCATAACAGGTAAACATGTTAAAAATAAGGGGTAAAACAGTCAACATTATTAGATTCTTAATCGCTGCAGAACAAACAAATATGTAGCAAAGAAACACAAAAGGGGCATATAGACAAAGCGAAAAACAAAATTGAAAGACAAGAATGTACAACTGTACTATAGCACAATAGCACTGAGGAAATGTACACGTACATAAATTGCAAGCTACCTAGGATGGTTGTGCTTCCTTCAGATTATGATAAGTCTTCTTTTTTTCATATCCTATATAAACGAATACCTAAGTTTTTATCAAACACATCGACTAGAATTAGTTTGTCTTGTTTTATTTTTTAAAATAGTTTACAAGATATTAACTAAGACCCTTTGATGAAAATTTGATTGATATATAGCAGTTAGACAAACACTAATTTCTATTATCAAGAAGCTTCAGTTTTTCATCTTATAACGTGATTAAAATGTCCACATATGTTTACAGAGCTATCTCCATGTAGTGTAATGTACAATAATTATGATAAAGTGAAATAATGATATTAAAATATGTTTTTAATTGATAGTCCTGCGTTTATCAATGTATCTATTCTAACAACATTCAAATTAATGAAAAATAAATAGGAGTCAACATTTTCATTTGTTTTACCAAGCTTCTGGTAAGAAAAGGACAAACTGACACAAAAAATGTCGACTTACTGAACTTCTAATTTAAACTGAGTTTACCTCTCAAAATTAGAACAAATCTTCATAATTAAGCATTAATAATCTGATGCTTGCATAAGCGAAACGTGTACATGGTTACAGTTACCCCGGACGTTTGATCATGTTAACAAGTTTGTAGGTCGTCAATGTCGATACAGTGTTTTTTCTTAATTAATATAATATAACACCATATATATTTACCTTTCTTAATTGTATTATCGTAACATGAACCAACCGTTGACTAAGTGTATCCTTATTAATGCAATTATTCGTTTTATTCTGATGTCCTCACAAATTGTAAAAGTCAAACAACTCTCAAAAAATGACTGGACTTAAGACAACAATCACTCAATCATGCAGTTATATTTTGATGAAAGTTATTTGGAATAGTGTATCTGATTTGTTGCTTTTCTCGAGCGTCAGTATTCATTTAACAATTGAATCTACACAAGTGTCTGCAGTTATGATCACCAAATGACCATGTTGCTTTTATTACACTGGTTTAAACATTGTTTTGATTTGTGAAGAATCTGCTGTTTGCATTATTTACGTTTACAGTAAAGAAGTGGATCCTGCATGACACTCAAATATAATCTTCCATGTTGAATTACATATATGCTTAATGTTGCCATGCCTGTTTGGGTATGTAACAGTTGCTGGAATTTCTATTTAGGCATTACCTTAATGTTAAGGAGAGATGAATAGATATAAATAGGACAAAATCTTTTGCACTAAATCCTACTAAAATAACTCCACTCGGATTAAAAAAAGAAATTTTCTGAAACTGGCAACTTCAAAATGCAGGACTACTTGATTGACGACCCCAGGATTGACGACATATTTTCTACGTTTGGAGGACGTTTTTTTCAACCAACAATCGGCTTTCCAATTGGTGCTCTGCTTCCTACTGACTTGTTCCTTTATTCATATGAGACTGACTTCATAAGTGATCGTACGAAACAAAACAAAAAAAAAAAAAATTTAGCAGTTTATCAAATTTTATTTTCTACTATAAAGATGATGTTCACTCATTAAATAATTCAAAATTTGACAACTCTAACGAACGCATCTATACCATCAAAATTGAGTTGAAGGTTACAATATATACAGTAAGTCTGCCTCATATCCTGACTTGCATCTAGAAATTGACAATGAGTGTCGGTTGAAAACACAACTTTACGACACAAGAGATAGTTTCAGATTCCAAATTGTTATCTTTCTAGTGGCAACATTCTACCAGCTCCTACATACAGAGCATAAATCTCCCAGTTGACACGATATTCTAGGGCTTAAATTTCCCGTGGTGTTGTCCTTGATAGAGGGTAGTTGCTCATACGGAAGCTATTATACCAAAAGAACCAACAGGCGAATTTGAAATCGTCCTTTGTAAGTTTTACGGATGCAATCCCAGTTGATTGACCGTTATATGGAATATATGCTTACAAAAGAGGAAATCCTGGATAATCATAGGTATGTTCTTTGTTCCTTTGGAATTTCAATCAAAGATGAAGAACTGGATCTTCCATCACTGTATTGGATAACTAAACTACATAAGTGTCCTTACAAACAACGGTATATTGCTGGCTCGTCCAAGTGCTCCACGAAACCTCTTTCTAAATTATTAACATCTATCTGATCAGCAATCAAAGACGGGCATCAAAGTTATTGTGAAACTGCCTATTCTAGAGGTGGCGTGAATCAGATGTGGATACTTAAAAATTCCAAAGATCTTTTAGAGTACATACAAACAAACTCTCTTTCATCTTGTAACAGTATTAAAACATTTGACTTTTCTACTCTTTATACTAGTATTCCACATTCCAAACTTAAAGACAAATTGAAAGAGTTGGTATTACTTTGCTTCATAAAAAAGAATGGCGAACGAAGATACAAGTATCTTGTTTAAGGGAGGGATACATCCTACCTTGTAAAAAATCACTCTGATTCTAACAAAAAAATAACTGAAACTGATATTATCAAGATGCTTGATTTCTTGATTGACAACATATTTGTTACGTTCGGAGGACGTGTTATTCAACAGACTGTCGGCATTCCAATGGAAACAAAATGTGCACCTCGACTTGTTTCTTTATTACTATGAGGCGGACTGCATGCAGGAACTTCTTAGGAAGAAAGATAAGAAGTTAGCAATATCATTTAACTCTACTTTCCGCTATAAAGATGATGTTTTTTCACTAAACAATTCAAAATTTGGTGACTATGTAGAACATATCTATCCCATCGAACTAGAGATAAAGGATACTACAGATACAGTCAAGTCGGCTTCATATCTTGACTTACATCTAGACATTGACAATGAGGGTCGGTTGAAAACAAAACTGTACGACAAAAGAGATGATTTCAGCTTTCCAATTGTGAACTTTTCATTTCTAAGTAGCAACATTCCAGCAGCACCTGCATACGGTGTATATATCTCCCAATTGATACGACATTCCCGTGCTTGCATTTCCTATCATGATTGTCTTGATAGAGGGTTGCTGCTTACTAGGAAGCTATTAAACCAAGAGTTCCAAATGGTGAAGTTAAAATCACCCCTTCGTAAGTTTTACCTACGCCATTACGAGTAGGTTGACCGTTATGGAATAACCGTTTCACAAATGATATTGGATATGTTCCTTACGTCGTAACTTCAATCCCCTTCCCTTTCATGAATGTGACCTACCAATTTATACTATTTACCGGATGTGTAATCACATAAGCAACACGACGGGTGCTTACCTTTCCGGAGCACCTGAGATCACCCCTAGTTTTTGGTAGAGTTCGTGTTGTTTATTCTTTAGTTTTCTAAGATGTGTCATGCGTACTATTTTTTTTCTGTTTGTGTTTTTCATTTTTAGCCATGGCGTTGTCAGTTTGTTTTAGATTTATGAGTTTGACTGTCCCTTTGGTATATTTCGTCCCTATTATACAGATGATAAAAGATATGTTCCTTATGTCGTAAATAAAATCCCGTCTCGTTTTCCCGCATGAGACATACGGACACAGACTTCTTACCGGGTTTATACTTTTAAAAATGATTAACACGACGTATGTCAGATGTGGAGCAGGATCTGCTTACCCTTTCAGAGCAACTGAAATCAACCACAGTTTTTGGTGGGGTTCGTGTTGCCAGTCTTTAGTTTTCTATGTTGTATTTTAATTATTATTGTTTGTATGTTGTTGTTTTTTTCTTTTAAGCCATGGCGATGTTTATTTTTAACTTGTCACTTTGTATATCCTTTCTTGTATCTTTCGTCTCTCAAGACGATGTTGACTGCTATACCCTTATTTCTGACAATTAGCTATGTTTGTTTTATTCTCACATTATTGTCAATATGATCAAATTCTAGTTACTGGCATACAAGTTAGATGTTTGGCTAGCTGTAGGTCCATGTTAAATTCACTATTTTTTACACAAGGACATACCTGAACACAGCCAGGAATATGACAGTGTATGTGTTGTAGATTTTAATTTTGCCATTTGAAAAACGAACTTTTCTTGGAGTGCGGTAATCTTGTTATTTTACAATCTCTGAAAAAGAGGGAAGCATTATAATTTATTTGTTTACTTCCATTATATTAATATTGACAGCACATTTTACCATATGTGTCATAACTACATAATTGGTCTAGATATACATATTAATTGTTGTTTCCATTTTCCAAACAAGATCAGAATATTCATGCAATACATGTTGTTCTCCAGTATCCATGCATATTTTTAGTTATTGCACTTGTTTTATGATTGAAGCAAGCAAGTGTGTGCTTATAATTGATGATAAGGGATCAAGAAATTAAGCGTAGTTTTGGCAACAATAATATTATCAAATGGGTTCAATATTTTTCATTTAAATTTAACTGGTTGCTATGTTTATTCTGAAAAAATCTAATTAGAAATAAATGAAATATAATCTTACATAGACAGGATATAGAACGGAGATGATATGCTGTCAAATATAATATATGTATACTAATTACGGACAGACTAGTGACTGGCGATATGGACGCAGATAATTAACTGTTTACCTATGTTGCACTGTATCTTTAACTACATGTACACATAACATTGTGAAAGGTTTTATACAAACTTTCACTTTACTGGTTCCAATATAAACACTTTCAAGTTTAGGGAACAATGAGTCGAATATAAGTACATATGATACGTTTGTAATTATAAACGTACTGCTATGCTATTTGTTTATTCTTTTTTTTATCAATAACGTATTGATTTGACGTATATTGTTTTTTTGTTTGTTTTGTTTTATTGTAATTTAACGTATTGTGTTTGAAGTATGAACACATTCTCCGGAAAAAGCAATGATGTATTTCTTATCATTTAATAAACATGCATTTACCTGAAATATGATGGCAAATATATTCAACCAACATTACAATGTGCTAATTGTCTTGGGACCTATGCTTAATGTATAGATTGCAAAGGCTGATGGTAAGAACGTAATATGTTTAATGAACTGCAAGTACAAATCCTTTGTTGATATGTATAAACTTGTTGAAAAAAGAAGAATTGTATTCATACACTTTCGTTTACTTAATTCTACAAAAGTTCGGTTCTCGTGAAACATTTGAATAACTGATGGTCCTGATAGTTGATAGTGTGCTAGTGAGTTTTCAAAACTGAACAGCGAAACTGTGGATAAGGAACAGTAATCCGAAAATTTAAGAATAATACAAATTAATTAATGTATTTAACCAAACTGATATAAAACTTGGTATACAACCATGTAACGAAAGTTGGTTTGTCATTATTTCGAAACCATATAATTTGATAATGGTAAACATTGTGTGTGTGTCAATGTAAGTAGTCATATTGTTTTCAAGCTTTAGTGAATTTACTTAATTGATAGGAACCAGTTTGGATAATCGGGTAGTAAAATGTTTTTCATTTTTTGAGACGCAACTACAGATCATTACAAATAGTCTAGTTAAAGACTGAATATAATGTAAGACAACAAAAGGAAAATCACACTGCAAAAAGATAAATTAAGCTTCGAACAGATAAAAAACTTTCACAAGTGCACAACCTAAAACGCGTAAACTAAACTTAAATTAATAAATCTAGGATAAAAACTATAACGATAATCTGTACTGGGCGAACACACTTTTATATAGTTCTATAACCTTAAAAAAGAAAAAAAAAATTGAGATCAGTGATAGTCTGTTCCTACTTTGATTATACCTATTTTAGATCCGACACATTTTAAATATTTTTGTTAACTCTGATTAGAAAAATGTCTGATGTTGAAAGTCATATACATATGAATATGTACACGTGTATACTCCCCATTTTTTAGTGTTTTGAGTGGCAGTCTAAGTTACGTATTCAACATTACGTTTTGTATGGCAATACAATGTCAAAAAATACAATGAATGTACTAAAAAAGAAACAAATCACCTTTGAAGATCACTTTTCCGTTATTGACATTGGTATTTAAGTCAACCTTTAATGATCATGTATTTTATAAACTTAATGTATAGGATATTTAAAAATGGACTAAATAAAAAATTATTATTGAAATTACAGTTAAAAGAAATACTATATGCATTACTAAGCAAAAAATGTGTGTACATAGCACAGATGAACACTACATCTACTATTATCCTCGACATAATAATGTTTCGAAAGCCAGTTACTAAGGTTCAACAATGGATTTACTTTTTTCATGTTATTGGATACAGAGTTTCGTGTTTTATTTCAAAGGTTTTATTGATCATTACACTTACTGTTAACAAGATTTAATTGATAAGCATAATGTAAAGTTTGAAGCTCAATAGCATAACGTGTGACGTTGACTACTTTTTGACCACTAATCTCATTGGTGTCAAAAACTAATCCAGATATAATGTTAAAATTTTGAATGCGATTTATTCTGATTTAGAACGTCAATGATTACTACCAGCTCAAATATTTGTAACATTAAGCTTTTTTAATATATATTTTTCTTCAATTTAAATTCAAGGAAAACAAATAATGATGATGTATCAAAGAGGACATCAGAGAATTGAGCATATTAGGATGAAACAAAAAAAATCAGATTATCCTGATTACAGATTATCCATCACTTTTGTAGTGTCTATAACCATATTTTCATTTATTCTGAATAGATTCTAATAAGAAGGTTGAACATGATGTTATAATGTTTATGTAAAGCCTTTAACATGACAAATATATAAAACAATAGCTTATTGTTCACTGTAACTATTCTTTCTAGGAGAAAAAAATAAGCTGGTTATGACCATTTCATTTTTTAATAAAAATTCTGATTTTCTACTTCGAATATATTCTGAATGAATCATTTATAAAACGTAACAAGATGAATAGTATGTAAAGTTAGCAGCTCAATCGCATAACGTCTGGAATTGACAGCATATGGACCACGACCGCCTGAGTTAGATTTGAATCGTGTTAATTCATAAGTTGACAGTCAGTAGGAAGTCTTGTCATACTCCTAAGACTCGTTTATATGCATATTTGCAGACTAGTATTTGATCTTATTTCTTAAAGCCGCGGTGTGATTAGCGGAGCCACAGCAAGTACCGATTGATTTTAAAGTCTTTGGTTTGATTCCACTGTGGTTTGAACCCACTTCCTGTCGCATTTGAGAAAAACAGGAGACTACGGAGGTGATGTGTGTTTGTCTCAAATCGTCTCGTATTATAATTTGTAGTGAACAAAGTTATATAACATGACGATAAGGCTGAGTATTTCGTTATTGTTTACCCATGAGAGACACGCAAGTTATTTAAATCAACCCAGTTTAAATTAGTAAAATACAACGAGAAGAACTGATTTTAGAGTTTCTGCGTTGTTTTTTTCTTTTTTTCAATACCATCATCAGATGACGAAATAAAATGGGATACAAAATGACATTTCATTTCGACTTTCGATTTTATCTCAACTGTGACAATCTTTAATCATATAAGATAGAATATTACATGGTGATTTATTCGTGTAAGATATTATATTTATATAAAGGTGCTCTATGATCTTGCTTCAATTTATATTTTATTGTGTCTTCCATGGTGTTTTTATCGGATAGACAGGACAAACAAAATCAAATGTATACTTGATGAAATGAAGGCTTGGAAATTAAATGCTTCCTGGATATACTAGTAAAAGGCCCCTATACCTCAACTCATAGACATCAGAAGCCTTTTAAAAAGTCCTGATTGTCTGAACTGAGGTTTCCTATATTATAAGTAACAGATGCGTGTTTTTGTAAGTCAATTACGATACATATATGAGACTTGTTATTCACTATATGTTGACCGAATCACTGACATAAAACACTTACTATAGTAATCTTCCTATAACGATATTTGTATGTTCGTCACGCTCACTGTTTTACTGAACGAAATTATTATGAAAAATTGAAACATCGCAAGCATATTAAAAGCATACCGGCCGAGCTGTCTTGCATGTCTTTTGGACGATTTAACCATCATTTGTCTTTGTTTGTGAACTTCAAAAAACAAAAAAATTGTAAAGACTTGCTGTTGAAATAACTTATGGACTGTCATTATTGCAATGGTTACCTTTCATGTTAACAAAAGTTGGTGCGTCATATTTTGTTGAATAAATCAGCACTTTGCAATCAAAACTGATAGGGAATTGGAAACTACCACAACACGAACCTGACAAAGTGTTGGATTTATTTCTGTTGTATTTAACCGTACGTTCCTTCAATTACAGTAATATGAAGTGAAGTCTAGCGTTTGATAGTTCATTGATAACATTCTGGCGTATCATAAACAAAAAACTTGTAACCTCTTATTTCTTTGTCCAAAGGTTCAAATACAACAGCAATGTAGTCAGTGTAAATATAAATTGACACAAGTGACCGACAATGGTTTACCATGTTACTACGAACGTAAAAACAATGATTTGTATAATTTACAAACCTTTGGTCAAAAGAATTAAATAAATGTTTTGTTAACTACAAATAGTGGGGTTGAAATATTTTACTGATATTTTGTATTAAGTAATATTCTAAGTTCTTTTTGCATGCAACAACTCAATTATATTGTACCCAGCATGATGAGAAATATAAGGATAAAATAAAATACATGTGCCGCTTTTATACTGATGAATATATGAACCACTTTTAATTTCTTTCATACTGACGATAGGTTATAATCCTAACAATGTCGTAGTCACTTATAATAAGTATCTCATGATACTGATCCATTACAATAATTAATGATGGGTTGCACTGGTATTCCTCTTTTATTATTTATTAAGTTTCCTCGCTAAACAAAAGGTCTTGATAGTGTAGATTTGCTTTAGTTTTGAGAATGGACAATGTTTTTGAATTATTGTCACAAACAAGCAGACTGTGTTAATACAGTCTATCAAGAATTCAGCTTTAGTATGTAAAAAAACCCATCTGTATCATATGATAAATTGAACGATCATTTTGAAACGATACATTCAAAACAATGCAATGCAATTGACTTGTTACAGAAAATTTTCATAATACAATGGTGGGTTGAACGAGGTTTTGTGGCTAGCTACGGTATACAGCTAGCAATACAAGATTAAAAGAAAGTCCGTGGTAATGCCACTTCAAATTAAATCTATGATTTTTTGCGTTTCAACGGCTATCATTTGATGCATTTTAACCGTTCTTTAAAATGACCTCCATATTCGATGTTTTGTTATCATTTTGACCGCACGCCAGATGACAATCAGTTTAACCGGACGCCAGATAAAAAAGCACACATTTTACGTTGTAAAAAGATCTGTATATATATTTACATATCTGTTTCATCTAGGAGCATTTTAAACATTTTTTCATTCAATATGATAGCATTGTTTTTTCTTGAAAAATTATAGCCTAGAAGTTTCAAAACGAGCACAAACAAAAAAAGCCCAAACACAATGTTCATTCCATGCCTTAGCAATACAGGATTAAAAATGATTCTAGATTGTATTAACCTCACTTTTTTAAGCAAATCATTAGGTACAGTTCTATTGAGAACATATCAATTTAGATAAAAGATATTAATACAATTCTAGTCTTTGATTTCTAGTGTAGTTCATTAACGATTAATCGGTGAGCTGTAGGAAGTTCGTATTTTTAATGTTTTTCTTATTGCAATTGTTTTCTTTAAATCATCCCTTTATGACAAAGGAATTTCGGTTTTGAATCATCCTTGGCATTTTTGTAATTTTACATTTTACTTACATATGGTGTAGAAAAATTGGTACCGTAAATGTTATTTCTACCACTGGGTCGATGCCTGTGCTGGTGGACTGTCAGTTCCCGATGGAGTCATTAGCCCAGTTACCAGTACTTCGGTACTGGCATTAAAATACGGATTGTATTAAAATTTGCTATAACAAAATGTAAGAAATTATCATAAATTCAGGAATGTATCTCCCTCATGCAAAGCTCTGATTCCATTCACGGATTCGGCTACACTTTTTGGATTATAGCTCTTCATCTTTTATATTAGCTTTGGATTTCAAATATCTTGGACACGAGCATCACTGAAGAGACAAATATTTTCGAAATGTGCATCTGGTTCTGAAAAATTGGTACAGTGAATGTTATTTATGTAGAACCACTTTTGCCCAGCAATATGCAATGTAAAAGCAAAACATGTGTAATCATACCGTACACATATATTTAGTGTTTCATGTTTTAAAAATTTAAGATAAACAATTGCAAAAAAAAATAATGTGAAGTTCTCAGTTTTTGCCAAAATTGCAGTTTTGTAAGACTTACTTTTAGGATAACTTTCATTATTTATTGACAACGACACTTGGATTACCTGATTTTGTTTCTAACAGTCCAATTGGGTTGCTGTCGACTCAATATTCATGATATAGGCGTCCTTAAATAGTTATCAAAGTTCCAGGATTATAATTTAGTACGCCAGACGCGCGTTTTGTCTACATAAGACGCATCAGTGAAGCCCTAGTCTTTCGAAAAATTCAAAGTTTTGTAAGCAGGAAATTTACAAAATTGACCACATTATTGATATTCGTGTCAACACAGAAGTGTTGACTACTGGGCTGGTGATACCCTCGGGAACGAAACGTCTACCAGCAGTGGTATCGACCCAGTGGTGCAAATAGTTATCAAAGGCCAAGGCTAATAATTAAGTACACCAGACGCGCGGTTCGTCTACATACGACTCATTAGTGACGCTCATATCAAAATATTCATAGAGCCAAACAAGTACAAAGTTGAAGAGCATTGAGGATCCAAAATTCCAAAAAGTTGTGCCAAATACGGCTAAGGCAATATATGCCTTATGTAAACAAATTTATCCATGAATTGAATCTTTGTTAAGTACAATATGCTGAAATGAACGATTAAAAATAGTGTCAATTGAAATAAATGGTATTGTGGAAGAATTTAATAAGTTCTAGACTTTAAGTCATACAACTGTACTCAGAACTCTGAGTATAAACTGTCTTTGTATATACATTTAATACAATTTACTTTTATTACTTTAAGTTCATCTTCAACAATATCTGAACTGAAGAAGTTCGAAAGCATTGTGCAAATACCAAAAACAAACAATTATTATATAGTTATCAAACATACCAGGATTATAATTTAGTACGCCACACGAGCGTTTCGTCTACATAAGACTCATCAGTGACGCTCATATCAAAATATTTATTAAGCCAAATAAGCACAAATGTGAAGAGCATGGAGGATATAAAATTCCACAAAAATTGTGCCAAATACACATATATGAAAGATTATTTTGGTTCATATAGTCTTGCGGTTAATTTTGCTAGGTCTTATGGATTTCAATTGTCTTTTAATAACCGGAGTTTTGTATTTTTCTATATATTTTTTTTTATTAATTTGTGGTCACATCTCACATTACTGTAATACAAAGTGAGAGGTTTAGTGCTAAAAACCAGGTTCAATCCACCATTTTTTACATTTGAAAATGCCTGTTCCAAATCAGGAATACGAAAGTTGTCGTCAATTCGTTTTTGATTTGTTTCGTCATTTGACTTTGCCATGTGATAAGGGACTTTCTGATTTTATTTTCCTCGGAGTTCAGTATTTTTGTGATTTTACTCTCTTTTTTTCTCACTCTTATTACTTTAAGTTCATCTTCAACAATATCTGAAATTATGAAGTTTAAAAGCATTGTGCAGATACCAAAAACAAACAATTATTTTATAGTTATCAAAAATACCAGGATTATCATTTATTACGCCAGACGCGCGTTTCGTCTACATAAGACTCATCAATGACGCTCATATCAAAATATTCATTAAGCCAAAGAAGCGCAAATGTGAAGAGCATGGAGGATCCAAAATTCCCAAAAAATTGTGCCAAATACACATATATGACAGATTCTTTTGGTTCATATAGTCTTGCGGTTAATTTTGCTAGGTCTAATGGATTTCAATTGTCTTTTAATAACCGGAGTTTGGTATTTTTCTATCAATTTTTTTTTATTAAGTTGTAGTCACATCTCACATCACTGTAATACAAAGTGAGAGGTTTAGTGCTAAAAACCAGGTTCAATCCACCATTTTATACATTTGAAAATGCCTGTTCCAAATCAGGAATACGAAAGTTGTTGTCAATTCGTTTTTGATGTGTTTCGTCATTTGACTTTGCCATGGGATAAGGGACTTTCTGATTTTATTTTCCTCGGAGTTCAGTATTTTTGTGATTTTACTCTCTTTTTTTTTTTTATTAATATCGAAAACTGCAATTTGGAGTCAAAACGTGAAACAACATTTTGGGGTGCCTTATCCATGTTCATATTTCTTAAATTTTAAAGTTCTTAATACTCTTCCTTTCTTAAAAAAACATACATATGTTTTGTTTAAATCTGATAAGTCAATTTACAATATTTTCATTTCAGATTACCCAGTCGAGGCAAATAGGAATTACCATAATATTATGAAATTTCATAATTTAATTGAAATATAGGATCAAAGTGGAGTTGTCTCTCTTATACGCTTCTTGTCAAAACTGTCATGAGAGATAACAATGTTTGTCTTAAACGAAGTTGAAAGGTAGACAATTCATTATTATGATACGTTATTTAAAATAGAAAGTTTTATAACAAACTTCCATTTTCCTATGCTGTTTAAGATTCTTCTTTTTCTTATTAGCTCATGCTTTTTTTCAAATATATAGATTATTATCTTTACAGTATATTTGAAATAGTCTTTTTCATCGTCCTGCCAGGGTTACATAATATACTAACATGATACCAAGAAATATCATGTCTATTTTTAGTTTGTAGCTTGTCTTCAACAATTAAATTCTCAACCTTGATATCTGCAACTGAATATATAATAATAAATATCAACCAATAACTGAAACGATTTGTCTCTAAATATCTTAATTATAAACGGAAATAAAGTTTTACTGGGATTTTATTGTTTTACAACAATTAATCACCTCATATAGGTATTTGTCGATAAATCAAAGCTATATGGTTTTGTTTACTTATAACATCTATAATACTAAAATAACGAGGTCCAATTTGTCAGCCGTCTTCGGGTAAAAAACGATAAATCATAGAATTCAATTTTATATATAGCCAATGTAGGAGAATGGTGTTGATTAAAAAAAAAACACCACTCCAGACCCTTTTGTTTTCCACATAATTGATAGTGGCAATAATTAACGAGTTCCGGGTCGAAATATAAACATGGGTCATAATTACAGGGTTGCAGTTCTAATTTAATCATTGACAAATTGTTCCCTATTGTAATATACAATCAGTAAGACTTTCTAAGATGACAATACGATACTAAAATGTTGGACTTAAAATAAGGCGTATAAGCAGTTTTCAATTTGTTAGCGGGCATGACGCATAGGCGGATCCAGGGGTGCCTATCGTGAAGGAAACAAAAGTTCTAAGGGTTATATTTGTATTGCATAAGCCACATTCATGTATAAAGTAACAACAACAAAAGAATGACGTTACAATGAAAGTTCCTTACCGACGTCCGCAGGACGTCACGCTAAAGTTCGTGGGTTTCTCAACATTCTCCGGGGCCGCAGAAAGTGTCTCAAATATACTGAATAAATTAAATGAATTGTTCTAGAACTGAATGAACTTTTACAAATAAATTAAATTAAATATTTCCTTTAAAATTAATGTCTCATATAGATTAAATAATTTAAATTTACTGTCACTTCACTTGAATATAATTGAAAAAAGTCACTTTAAACACTCTCTGATTTTCTCTACGGCATCTGTCTTGGCATTTCGCTGATATCTTTGCGTCTGTGTAGTAATTGGGTCGGATTCACAAATCTCCAAAGGATATAATTTTACTATCGGTCTATTAAGTTTAGAGTTAGATGTTCGGATCGTCGCAGATCGCACAAGGTTATCGTTTCCGTAGGTAAGTTCTTCAATTACACCGAGTTTCCACGTCGTACGTGGAGAATTATCATCATATATTTGGACTACATCTCCTTGTTTTACACTTTGATTGTTATTTCCAGACACTCGGTGAAATTCACGCAAGGAGGTCAAATACTCGTGTTTCCATCTTGCTAAAAATTGTTCAATAAGACGGAATCTCCTTTTCGCTTGATCATTCATAGTTTCGTGATTGGTTGCTAAATCGGCACTATAACTGTCTGTTTCATCTGTATATAACGGATACGGGAAAATTTTTATTTGTCTTCCATACAATAGATGCGACGGGGTAAGCGGCTCTGGATCGGCAATGTCCGACGATATATAGGTAAGCGGTCTATTGTTAAGGTTAGCTTCAATTTCCACCACTAATGTCTGTAACAGAGGTAAATCTATACATGCGCGTCCAAGAATCTTTTTTAGACAATTTTTAGTTAGTCCAACCAGTCTTTCCCAAAATCCGCCGTACCATGGGGCATGTTTTGGTATGAATTTCCATGTGGTTCGAAATTGGCACAATTTGTCATGTAAAGATTTAGAGTCCGTTAACTTTTGTATTTCCTCCGCGGCGGCAACAAATGTTGTAGCATTGTCCGATATCATAACTCTTGGTATCGATTGTCTGCTTATGAATCTACGAAAAGCTAGCATGAACGATTTTTCAGTCATATCTGGAACTATTTCAAGATCAAAAGCTCGAGTATTGGCACATGTAAACACACATATATACACTTTTCGAAGTAGTCCATCGTCTCCTTTGATGTTAAGCGCACCACTGAAATCTACGCCTGATATAGTAAATGGTTCTTCGGACGATAATCTATCTTTTGGTAGCGATATTATCCTGGTCACGGCACCATAATATCGTGAAGGAATCAAAAATTCTAAGGTGTATATTTGTATTGCATAAGCCACATTCATGTATAAAGTAACAACACCAAAAGAATTACGTTACAATGAAAGTTCCTTACCGACGTCCGCAGGACGTCACGCTAAAGTTCGTGGGTTTCTCAACAGTGCCCTTTGGGGCCCGCCCCCCCCCCCCTTTCGTGGGAAAAAATTGGTTGATTATATAGGGTAGCATGAATGGAGCGCTCCCTCCCTTTTGTAGGTCAGTCAGTCCCCCCCCCCCCCCTTGGGAAAAGTTCTGGATCCGCCACTGATGACGTAAAACAGCTAATCAAAGGATTCAACTTTATTTATAACTAATATAGGACAATGCTGTTGATAAAATACATGTAATACTCCCTTCCAGGACCTTTTGTTTTCCAAAAACTAATTGAGAAGTTCCAGGTTGACGGGTTCAACTCATAGTTATATACTTTAATTCAGTCACGGACCCGCGATATCACGGGTGTGTTAAGTAGAAAATAAACATATGCTATATGGATTTTATCGTTTTTGAATTAAGAGAAAATATAGTTTGTATCAATATTCATTAATTGCTTATATTCATCATGATGTTGTAATATTCGAAATTATCAGCCCATTAGTCAGCTCTTCAATGTTGACATGAATATCACTTGTGTGGTAATTTTTTTAAATTTCCTGTTTACAAAACATTGAATTTGTCGAAAAACAAAGGTTTTTCTTTTACCAGGAATAGATTACCATAGCCGCATTTGGCACAACTTTTTTGAATTTTTTTATCCTCAATGCCCTTCAACTTTTTACTTGTTTGGCTCTACAACTAGTTTGATATGAGCGTCACTGGTGAGTCTTATGTAGACGAAACGAGCGTCTGGCGTACTAAATTATAATTCTGGTACCTTTGATAACTATCATTTGATATCTGTCTTCTTTTTTCGCAATTTCAATTTCAATCTTATCGAATATCTAGCTATCTTATTCCTCACATCTTCTTACCGTGTGTTCATATGTACATGTATTATCGCCGTTGCTGTAGACATTAATGTATACTTGTTTGTTTTATATACACCTTGAGGGTGTTAATACAACTGATTGTATCAAATGTACACCAAGATATTATTGTAAATGTAGAACTACAGTTACAGTCTCTTTACACGCGGCATCAGATGTTACGTCATCATTCTGACCGGATGTGACTGCAAATACGTACATCCCGCATATCATAAAAGACCTTGTCAAGCGTTGTACTGCCGGACACATGAAGACTACGTGACAATACTTCCTTTTGGGTCCTTGTTAATGTAGCAGGTAAAAAACAAGTACATTTGTAAATGCTTGTTTGAGCATTGTGAAAGATGGGTTAGATCTTTACAAGCTACCATATTGAAATAAATGTATAATATGAAGATTTCTTATTATCATATTTATATAGTCTACAATAATTTACTGCGCATGCATCTTAAATAATCTCCTTACTAGTTGAAATTCAGAATCCCCATATTTGTTTAATTCAAGAAACTTTATCATATAATGAAATTCGACAATAATTTCGTATATCAGCATAAATAAGTAAATAATTGTGAAGCCGAAAGATCGTTTTGTGCACTTAACTCCAGAGTTTCGCAATTTATGAATTGTATGAACTTTTTTGTGGCTCTTCCATAGTCATAAATAGTATAACGAAATCAGACATCAATATTTTAATTATATTGGTCTTTCAATTTAATTTTTCTATGCAATATAAATTTTCAAGCTAAATTTATATATACAAATATATTTTTTTAATTTGTGTATAATTGTAATTAAAGTATAACATTATTCTTATATATATTTTAATATAATAATTGTGCCTGTTTTATGCTCTCTTTCTTAACTAAATCATTAACATGTTTACTGGTAGACGGAATTGCAAATACAGATATTTACAAAACACCGCATTCAAATTATATAATAGACATAAAATGTACATTTAATATAAAAGTTTACAATTATAGAATATTCAAAACTTAATGAATTATTTATATCAAAACGTGTGTGTAATAAGTAATTGTTTCGTTAAAATTATGTATTTTTTTAATACAAATACTTTAACTACATTATACATTTTCTGCAATCGTTTCGTTTGTAAACAATACATTTTGTTGTTTAAATATACCAAGTTGAGTTGTTATTACATGTTTAACACGCTTTATATCTTGACAAATGTGATGAAAATAAAGTATAACACATCCTTATGCACTTCAAAGCCGTATCTATTAGACCAGTATAAATGTTGACTTTAAAGGGTTATCTCTCCTTAAATGGCTGATTTGAAAAAAAGGATTTAAAAAAAAAATGATATTTGTTAAAATATTTTGCAATACTACGATAAATTAACACTGTGCTTAAACGGCCGTGGGTAACTTAAGTTACCCACAGCCCAAGATGGAGCCGCCTGGCATCGGTTAGGAAGTTTGCTCCTATATAATGACAATACCATGAATACAAAAGAAATGTTCAGTAATTAAAAAGTTATATAAATCTTTTAGGGAAACTCTGCAATGTAAAACGTGATTTGTTACTACAAAATAAACGATTACAGCACGATTTTCCAAAAGACTTATGATGTCCGTAACTTCAAAACAACTTGTCCGTAACTTTTTTCCTTATATAAATAGGGATGTCCGTAACTTTAGCATGATGTCAGTAGCTTTCAACGAATTTTTATTCGTAGATGTAATTATAAAAAAAAGAAATGATAAATAACAGAAATACCGAACTCATAGGAAAATTCAAACGGGAAGTCCTTTATGGAATGGCAAAGCCAAAAGCTCAATTTAACACACCAAACGAATGGAAAACAACAGTCATATTCCTGCCTTGGTACAGGCATTTAAAAAAAAGTAAAATTACAAAAATACTGAACTCTGAAGAAAATTCAAAAAGGAAAGTCCCTTATCAAATGGAAAAATCCAAAGCTCAACCGAATTGATAACAACTGTCATTTTCCTGACATGGTACAGGCATTTTCTTATGTAGAAAATTGTACGGCAAAATTAACGTATCGTACCGGCATTCTTCTGGCTTTATAGATTGTTAACTGCTTAAGTTTTAGATGACGAGTAATGACATGCAGGTTATAAATTTCACCATTTCCAACTCTAGAAATTACATTAATTGTGAACATATGAACATCACCTTAGGAGAACAAGTTCGGAGGTCGATCCTTAGCAGAAATACATAGATGAATCAGTCCAAACCTCTAACGAAGATATGTGATTTGATACCCGATCTTATTGATTCCCTGAGGTCAATAAAACTTTTAGAAGATTTTAAATCTACTTTTGTCGTTACATGTATGATAAACTGACACCTGTTCAACGCTATAGCCTTTCATCTACTCCTAGATATTTGCAATTTTTTTTCTCACAATCAACAACACACCACACTAGATATAGTGAAGAGACCATACATTTCAGTTTGGCTAACAATTCAGAAATCATTTAAAGGAAAGGATATCATTGTTTTCCAAGGCATCATCACAAGAATGTTAGATAATTTTTGCCATACCGTAAGATCCCGTTTTATCCCGGGAATAATTCTTAAAAATTAAACGGAAATTCGTGACACTCTGGCTTGCTTTTTTCTCTTGTTTAGTTTGAAGCATATCGTTATTGTATAAATCTATGTAATAGTTAAGGAGTTTGATAGTGTTTATTGTCCTTTAAGTGTTGAAATTGTTAATCTTACAATTTTGAAAAAAAGTTACCCACATCCGAAAATAAAGTTACGGACAGTCTGATTATTTTTGACTTATAAGTTACGGACATCTTATGCATTTTTTAAAAGTTGGCCTTGCGCTTAAGTGAAGTCAAAATTAACAAATTTGTAGTGATGGTAAGTGGTTTCTTTATTCAAAACTCCTATCAATATTTACATTGATCATGAAAAACGTTGCAAAAAGTAGATTTCGTATCAATTATAATCTCAACGAGTTTAGAGTCCGCCATCTTGGGCTGTGGGTAACTTAAGTCGGCCGTTTAAGCACAGTGAATTAACAAGTCTCCTTAAAATAGAAAAATAATCTAACCATTGAATTGCCAATGTGTCTCCAAATTTGCAGATTTAGGCAAATAACTAGACCGATTTTGTACTTTGATTGTACAATCCGAGATGGCGGTATACCATGAATCTACATTAAGAGAACAAAACACTTCCTTTTTGAGATTGCAATCCCATATATTTATTCATCTGGCGAAAAAAGAAAAAAGAGAAAAAAGTACTGACAATCGATAACATCATATTTGTAGCATAACACATGTCTTGTCAAGTATGCATCAACGTAAACACTAGGATGTCTAGATGTTTTTTTGGTAGGGTTCGTGTTACTTAGTCTTTAGCTTTCTATATTGTATATTGTGTACTAGTCTATGAATGTTTGTCTTTTCCGTTGTAAGCCATTACATTGTCAGTTTACTGTCCTCTGGAACTCATATCTCTTCTGAAGTCTTTCTTTCAACGTTTTTTCTTTCTTTAAACACTAAATATCTTCCTATTTAAGACGACCATACATTATCAATTTTTTACCATTGCATATCTTTTTCTTCACAAAAAGAACTTGAAAATTAGATAGAAAATAATATATGAACCGCACATATATTTGAATCGAAAATGAAATAAACAATTTAGATCAGGTTAAGAATTCCATTCAGCTGTACATTATTTTGTAGGTCGGACAATACCATTTATTTTGTGATTTCATGTGTGCACAGTATTTTTTTTTCTCCAACTTGTTTAACTGTATTATTCTGTTCCATATTCAATTTTATTACATAATTCATATTTATCAGGAACAAATTGAACTGGACCGATTTCTTAAATCACCGTATTTATCGACTACCTATAATTTATGTGACACCGTCCGCTTCAATATTTTCAACACATGGAAATGGACGACATTTTAACTTTCTGAGGAAATCGAGACATACCACTGTCAAGTACGTTTGATTCAATCATAAACTGTGAACATTAATCTGTTTAACTCCGTTATATTTGGATAAGTAATTTATAAATACATACGAACTGTAAGTTATTTATTTCCGAGAAATGAACTGTAAATTCTACTTTCGTTTTTGACTCGATTAATAATCTTGTATTTAACTTTCATATTTAATTCGTACACATTGTAAAATATTGTATTTTTATTTCTTTCAGTTTACCAATCTACTGACTACTTGTAACCTTTCTGGTGGAATATATTAATTACAATTTATCAAAACAAGTTGTGTTCGTTATATATTCATCGAGATTGCGATTGCAGTCACCTGGTTAAGCTAGTTGAGTCCGGCTCAGCATATGTATACTGATTTCCTAACCAGTTGTGATTAAACTCATGATATTTCGGGTCATTGGGAATACCGTTTCCTCTACATAACATATATGGTACCGGTACCGTTATAGTTAACGGATGCCAAGTTGGTTCTATATTCCACATTTAACATTCAACATTCAATTTGTTTATTTAATTTTTTTGTAACGTTCATTTTCAACATTCAACATTCGATTTTTACATTTATGACATTCAACATTCAAAACGTTGTTTTGTTAATTTGTCTTTTTCTCACTTTTTTTAAAGTTTTTTCATTATTCGTTTTCAACATTAAACTTTCGTATTCAACATTCAACATTCGGTTTCAACATTCAAAATTTTGTTTCAACTTTTTTTTCAACATTCAACATTCATTTTCAACATTCAATATTCGTTTTTAAAATTTTATTTTTAAATTACAACATTCTGTTCAACATTCAACTTCCGTTTTTTTACATACAACATTCGTTTTCAACATTCAAAATTCGTTTTTAAACATACAACATTCGGTTTAAACATTCAACATTCAACATTCGTTTTTACGTACAACATTCGTTTTCAACATTAAACATTCGATTTTCAAATTTCAAAATTCTTTCTCAACATTCAACATTTAACATTCGGTTTCAACATTCAATTTTCAAATTTCAACATTCAATTTTCAAAATTGAACATTCGTTTTCAACATTCGTTTTCAACATTTGTTTTCAACATTCGTTTTCGACATTCAATATTTGTTTTGAACACTCAACACTCGTTTTCAACGTTTTCACTTACGTGTAGTAGGCATTCAATTGGTAAGAAAATTATTTTTTGAATGTTTCCTTATTTCTTTTAAGTTTAAACACCCCTTGGTGTCTCAATTGCGGGGGGGGGGGGGGGGGCGGGGGGTAAGTACTTTAGATATAAAAAGCCAATACATTGTTAACAATTTTTTAAACAAATAATCCAACGAGGTTCAGTAAATATCCAATAAACCAATATCGCATATAATAAAAAGCAATGTCATCTTTTAAAAAACGATAGGACTAGACTACGTTTTTATCCATTAGCATTTGTTTTTTTTAATGTTATATATCTTCTGAAAAATTTATGTTCATAAATCTTTGCAACTCTATCACACGAAGTCAGCGTACAGTTTTCATATTTTTTTTATTGAACAATATGTTTAAATTTTTTTCACAAATATATTCTAAATTATTAGCTATCAGTTTGTTGGAAGGAAAGTGCTGCATTTTACATGCTTCAAATTAAAAAAGCAAATAGTGTATGTTTTTTTTTTACATGTAAAAAACACAAAACCAAATAAAATGTAAAAAAAACACAAACAAAAAAATTGTAAAAAAAATACTGAAGAGTTCCTAACATGTTGTAGACTGAATTAAGATTTAAAAAAATATTTCCAACATAGTGCCCTTTTATAAAACGAATATATTTATGTTTTACAGAGGCATGAACTATATTGAAGACGTTTAAAGCAGACAAGGCAACAGTAAAATCTTTTTACAAAATAAAATCAACATTTTTTTAATAATGTAATGAAATAGTGCCGTAAGTGATGAAAAATTTATTATTCCAATTACAATGCAACTTATCTTTTAGTATATGTACCTGTTGATTGTATATAGCGATATCAATGATAGTTGTTTTCAATTCGATCCGTTTGATTTTGTCGATTTTTTTTTACTTCGTCTTTGTTTTTTAATATACTTTGAACTTGGAAGTGTTGGATTTCTATTGTTTGGCTGTCATCTTCACGTTTCCAGGACGCTCAATGAGTTGCATTGCGTCTCTCTTCGTTAAGCTTACTAACTGTCGATAATGTTTACTTGGGGTTTGTAATGGTTAAGTTAAAGTAACGTATTTCTGGCTTAAATTATGTAGATTATTAAAGAAGGATATCTGGAAAATGTTGCACATTTAAATGATCAATCAGCCATGCATAATGTTACAGGTCATGCTCTATATTTGACTTAACCTGAGCAGTACTGCATCTGACAGAGTTTATACAGTGTACACTCGGTTCCAACCGTAAATCACTATTAACATGTATGTTGCATCTTAAGAGAAACGTTGCTTTCAAAATATTTCGTTTACAAATAGTTAGTGGACATGTTATTATGTGAAGAAGAAAAAAACTATTATAGCAAGTTGCTTTTCAAAACGTAGATTATGATATATTTTTTTTGTTTGTGTACATTGTCCCGTAAACACGTATGCATAACTCAAAAGTTATCAAAGGTACCAGCTAATAATTTAATACGCAATAGACGCATTTCGTCTACATAAGACTCAACATTGAAGCTCTGATCAAAATAGTTTTAAAGTCAAAAACAAATACAAAGATAATGAGCATTTGAGGACCCACAGTTCCATGAAGTGTTGCCAAATACGGCTTAGGTAATCTATACCTAGGTAAATTATTTCCTTAGTATTTCCAAAAAATCATACTTTTGTAAACATGAAATTTATGAAAATTAACATATAATTGCATGACCATACATCCGATGTTTTGACATTAAAACAGTTATATACATTGTTTCCTCAGTGATGATTTCATCTTGCGAGATTCTTAAGTTTATCAACTGAAATATAGGAATGTATACTCATATTTGATTGATAATAAAAAAAGAGAAATATTATGATTGCCAATGAGACAACTTTTTACAAGAGACCAAATCACAAAGGAATTACAAACTATGGGTCACCGTATGACGTTCAACAATGAGCAAAGCCAATATCGCTTAGTAAGTTATAAAAGGAACGGTAGCTAAGCATTGATTAAACGTGAATTTTATCGGGACAAAGGAATTGTTTTGACTCATCCCGACACAACCGAGTTCGACATAATGATGTTCGACATAATGTTTCTTGAATCATATATGGGATATGAGTTGTGTTGAACAAAAAGAAGCCTTAACTATGTATATGTTTGCATTAGTTTTTAAACAGGCATACGCGACTACATTTCTAAAATACAGTAGTATGACTATATTCAACAGTGATTGAATGATCATGTTGAAAACATACTCGATCGTCTTTTTACAATCACAACGTGTTTAGTGTGTATACTGGTTTTTCCATCGTATGTTTAACAGATTGTTTTTAACAAAATGATATAAACACGTTTTCCATTAATGACATTTGGCCTTTTTAATATGTTTGATTCGAGCGTCACTGATGAGTCTTTTGAGTTATTTGGAAGATTCAAGACATACTTGGAATGGCACTGACGTGCTCGTGTAGTTGGTGACTCCAAAGTCAGATTTATTCATGTTATTAATGTATTCATTTTTTATTATTACCTAGTGTTTTTTATAATGATTTTTATTTTATTATTATAATTATTATTTAAAGCAGATTGAGTGGGTTAAATGATCATCTATTTATACTAATATTCTGTTGTTCTTAAAAAATACTTAATATACTAAGTCAGTACATTTACAAAGACCAAATGATTGTTTACATTACAAGGCTCACAACAAAGGAGATCAAACCAGCCTTACTGCTTCTCCAACAACAATGAGTGATGTATTCGTAAACGAATATGTTCTCTTATGTACACTTTGCAATAAATAACTACTGATCCAAACGAAAGAGTGAGAATTGTTACTGTTCGGGTCTGTGTATCTCAAACTATTTTAACAGTACCTTAATAGTACGAACCAACCTAGAAATACGGCTGGATGAATCGACTTCTTGAGGACAACATATTCGGTCTTTGACCATTGTTACCATAGCTTGTAAATACAATGGTTGCGTGTTAATTACGCTAAAATAATGATAGAGTCACAATCAACTTTTAAGCAATTTTTTATACAACTTTTTAAATTAACTATTTTATACACACATTATCAACCCCAAGAATGAAACCTCTCTTGCAACGTCAAGCGTCAGTTGCGGGAGGTTGAACTTGTAAGGTTAAAGACGTACACTTCTGAAGAGCAAGCAAAAATATATAGAATTAAACTGTTTATCTTGATTGTTTGGTTTATATTAGCGTGTTGGCGGTAATTGTAACCAAGTAGTGTCGATTGGACAGCTGACAGTATCATTACACCTGTCCGTGCATCATTATATACAGTAGCCCAAAGCGTCGGCGCATAACTTGGAGGACTCATCTGAAAAGGATAATTTCATAACAAAAACAGTGAAAATAGTATAATAAGGAGATGTTCAAAGTAGAGCATTTCAAAGTTGCGTCATTGTTTCAATGTAACGGCAATCTTTAAAAATATATAACGTATTGTCCAAAAAGTATAGCCAAATCCTAGAAAGAAATCAGAGCTTTGCATGAGGGAGATACATTCCTTAATTAATAATACTTTCTATCATTTTGTAACAGCAAATTTTAATAACACAAAACAAAATCCGTATTTTCATGCCAGTACCGAAGTACTGGCTCCTTGGCTGGTGATACTCTCGGGGGCTAATAGTCCATCAGCTGAGGCATCGACCCAGTGGTAGTATAAAATTAATGGTACCAATTTTCTTGCATCATATGCGCATTTCGACAAGACATGCCTCTTCAGTGATGCTCGTGGCCAAAAAGACTCATCAGTGACGCTCAGATTAAAATAGTTATGAAGCAAGCCAAGTACAAAGTAAAAGAGCAGTGAGGACCAAAACTACCAAAAATGTTTGCCAAATACGGCTAAGGTAATTTATTCCTGTTATACGAAAATCCTTTGTTTTGTAAACATGACCATATAATTCATAGTCATGTTAACATCAGAGTGCTGACTACTGGGCTGGTGATACCCTGGAGGACGAAACGTCCACAAGCAGTGACATTGAACCAGTGGTGTAATTTTTTGATTTAGGTACCAACATTATAATTTAACCAGACCAAAAGAGATCAAACCAGATAGCTGCTTCTCCAAACACGATATTAAGGACTAATGATTATTTTCACGAAATTGTTCTCTTCTGTATATATATAGGAAGATGTGGTGTGAGTGCCAATGAGACAACTCTCCATCCAAATAACAATTTAAAAAGTAGACCATTACAGGTTAAAATACGGCCTTCAACACGGAGCCTTGGCTCACACCGAACAACAAACAAGCTATAAAGGGCCCCAAAATTACTAGTGTAAAACCATTCAAACGGGAAAACCAACGGTCTAATCTATATAAACAAAACGAGAAACGAGAAACACGTATATATTACATAAACAAACAACAACTACTGTACATCAGATTCCTGACTTAGGACAGGTGCAAACATTTGCAGCGGGATTAAACGTTGTAATGGATCCAAACCTTCTCCCTTTTTCTGAAACAATAGCATAACATCACAACATAGAAAACATACGATAAAATATCAATTGGCAGACTTAACTCAATCAAAAAACGTATGATTACACAATGAACTAATAAATTTGATCTGCGCTATCTGAATACAAATGCACAGTTAATTAAATATTAGAGACAAACATTCATGACCAAAAAGCTAACAAACAAATTCAAACACAGGACATCACTGAGAAATATTTAACCAATTACTGTTCACTTTAGAAAAAAAACGTATTTTTAATTGTTTTATACAAATGTTGTAAGAATAAGTGAAACATTGAAGATATTACAAATAATCAAAGCTGGTAAACAGACAAGATCCATATAAATAAAAAATAACAAAAAAGCATTAAGAACAGTAGCAACATGACGAATTAACAAGAAAATACGATTTAAGAGTACTCGCAGTTACTGACAGCCAGTTAAAAGCCAAAACCAAATAATAAAAAATCATGCATCAGAGACTAAAATCGACTAAAACACATCACAGGGATTTAGTATTTTAACGTCATTAATAGTCAAAGAAGACATGACTTGTGCAATGTCAAAAATAAATGTATCGACAGGTAGTAGTATAGTGAAGAGCGACTTCTATAGAAATAAAAGTTAACGTGTCTGTGTCTCTATACATCTGGCCTCAAAAGATAATGAAATTTAGTTATGTTTTAATTTGCTAATGACAACATCAATATTAGTGCCAATGTGAACTATATTCAGAAATCTAATTACAATATTGGAACGGTAACCCTTACTTATATGTTTGTTTAAAGGTTCGATGAGTTTATAAGGATCACATAGTGATTTCCTCGCTTTAAGTACAATATAACCATAAAATTTAGGATGTGAAATACCGTTTTTAATAAGCTTTCTACAGGTATAGCCAAATTTACTAATCAAATCTTTGTATCTATGAAAGAATTTCGTAAAAATTTTAAGTAATTTATGGTATCGAAATCCCTGACACAACAATTTACCATTGATGCATTGATTACGTTCGTTAAAATCTATGACATCAGAACACACACAGGTAAACCGAACGAGTTGCGATATATAAACACCGTATAATGGAGCCAATGGCACATCGCCGTTCAAAAAAGAAAAATTAACAATAGGAAATGAAAAATCGTCTCTTTTGTCGTAAATTTTAGTGTGAAGTTTCCCGTTTGAAATTGAAATGTCTAAATCTAGAAAAGGACAACTGCTGCTGTTTATTTTAGATTTAGTGAAAGTTAGTTCGTTTGGGTAAATTTCTGAACTATATATTTAGAGAACTCTGGATTATTCAACGAAAAAATATCATCCAGATAACGGTAGGTATTTTTGAATGTATCAACCAAATGTAACAATGACTTGTTATATATAACTACTAGACTCAAATGAAACAATCAGTATTGGTACTGCTCTAGCCGGTATAATTCAAACTATTATAAAAATTCATGAATAGTACGGACCAACCTTGGTATAAGGCTGCACATTCTGAATACAGGTATTGAAAATCAAATATCTGGTCTTTGACCATTATTATAATGCCGTGTAAAAACACTGGTTTCATGGAAAGCACGTTTGAAAAATGATAGAGTGAAAATCAAGTTCTAAGCAATACTGTATACAAAATCAACTATGTCATAAATTTTCAATAAACCCCAAGTATGAAATGGTACAGAACACTATTGTGCAACATCAAGTGTCAGTTATGGTATCAGTTGCTGGAAGTATGCACATAGCTCAAAATTTTTAATTCAGCTTCAATTAAACGGCAAATTCAACATTGTTCAACAAAGACCTAAATAACGTAAGTTAAACTACAACATGCAATTGCGCCCGACATTCAGAAAATTACAGAATTCACGGATGCATACGTTTTAAGTACATTACCTATGCACACATCTTTCTCATTTTGTAAATCAACATACAGTACATATGCAGATTTTGATGTGTAAAATCAGATTTCTGATCTTAGCTGTATAATGCTAACAACGATGATACAGCATTAATGCTGAATTCATATACCTGTTCTCTCAACAATGATTTTTCCTTTATACATACAATGTATAAAAACGAGATACATGTATTATTTGATTTCGGTTTATACAACCATAACAAAATATAGTAAGCAACTACATTGGTCACATTACACACCTCATAATGGTGAAAGCCATTCTACAAAGCAAGCAGGTTATGTATTGAAAAACATCATTATTGATGACAAAAACATGGCTGCCTTAATAAATTATATGAATGTTGATTTCAAAAAGTTGACATTCAAAAATTATATCGTCTGAAAAGCTTCTTCCAAAGGAAACCAGTTACCTACATGTTTGTTACAAAGATATCATAAAGAATACGTACATACTGTTTATAACATGTATAAGGAACTGGCAAACTCTACGTTGTATAGAAATATGCAGCGACACAAGTTGAACAAACCACATTAAAATAAAAATAAAAAAACGATTCAAAATACTCAATAGAACATGAATGAGTGTAAAGAGCCTTATATTTTCACTGGATGTGCGAATGCTATACAACTGCGTACCAAACATTAGTATTATTAAAATCATTGCTTTCATTTATCTTACTAAAGCAACATTGACACATTGTTGTCGCCACCTATGATGTTAGCACCATACTTATGAAGAAAAAAGTGAAATCACAAAAATACTGAATATGAGGAAAATCAATTCGAAAAGTCCATAAGAATGGACATACATGATTTAAACATGTGTTTATAAATCTTGTGGAATAACATGTTTACTACATTTTTGTCTAGTACAACACATATAGTAACCTTGTTGTGTTCTGTTTCAATTTCGAAAGTCCAAGCTACTAGTATTTATGAAAAAGGTACTGATGGTGCTGATTTTCTTTTTCATCAACATGATTAAATAAATTTGTAAAAAGATAACCATGATAACGAGTTGTACGAGGAAGTATGTACCAAACAGTGTTTCAAGACCCCATTTCTGCGCCCTACGCTATCTTGTTTTATTCATGTGGTTTTGAAGAATAGTGAGATCCGTATGTCTCTGATTCTCATTCGAGCTTCAGCTGGTAGGCAGAAGTAATTTCTGTGGGCGTTTCACAGACTCATGTGTATATGCTTGTCTATTTATACACGTGATCACACAAATGATATTTTTTTCGCAGTAATAATTTCATCCTTTACCTCTAACGTGACATCTTCAAATGTATGATTTTATTGTTGCCATCAACTCACAGGGAATGTGTCAATAAGAGTAAAACGACACCGGTTATACATGCAACTGCGGCCTATCCATGCATGTATGATATAATAATATATCCATAGAAGAAAATAATTTATAAAATACATTTATAGAACAAAAAGCATAAAAAATCTTCTGATAATGGCAGTACATTTTGGCATGTTGGTAAATAAATAATATGTGGTTTCCGTGTATTTTTTCAGAAGAAAATAAAATTAATTCCTGAAAATGATACAGAGTTAACATATTGAAGGCACCGATATACATTTGTACGTCATTAAAACCAACAGTGAATTAAAGATACATGTATATTTCATGTATCTTATCCCAGCAAACACGCAACATTAGAAACCTTTTTTTTCAAATGTCATATGGAGGTCTCTCACAAAATATTTCAATAAGATACCATTTAAACATTACAAAAATGTTTATTTTATTGTTTTTGAAATGTTTTATTTCTAACATTTAAGTAAAATGTTTTTATAATTAACGAAATATTATTTGCCAATGTTTTTTATTCATGTTCTCGAACATTGTTCTAAAATATCCTGTAGGTATTTTTTTTAATATAAATAAACAATATTTTCTTCAATTGTTATTTTATATTATTACAACATTTAAAGTAAATATTTTCCAAATATCCCAAAAACATTCTGCAGAAAATGATTTAAAGAAAATATAGTTTTGTTATTTGAATAAAATGTTTTATAAAGTAAAACTAAAATGTTTTACATAAAACATCTGAAAAACATCAGCTAAATGTTTTTCTATAAAATATTCTGACATGCACATTTTGTAATAGTCTTACTGATATTTTATTCAATATTTTACGGATATAAGAATCAATTGTTATCTAAACGTTATTCAAAACCCCACACACTTCATTTTGTGGAATTAGCTCGTTTTTTTTAGGATATAAGATATAGTACTACATTTCATCAATATCATGATAAAGAAAATACATGTACTATATATACCATTGTAATCCTTGAATGATCATGATGATATCTGGAAGGAGTCAGATTTTATTCCTTCTTATATCAAAATCTAAAAGATTCAACATTAAATTAAGCAATAATGTATTAATAAACAATTATCTTTCTTTAATGTTTTCTTTTTTTTCATTTCGTTTGTGTATATTTTAGAAATTAAAAGACATGAAAACTGGTTACTGTAGTAATTCCGTTTTCGTATCGTTTATATGTGTTCCAGACCATACATGTATGAGTATTTGGACCATACGCGTATGGCTATGACCAAATGCGTATACTCATATGGTCAGACCATATGAGTATAATACTTGTTTGGTAATTACCTATCCGGACCATATGAGTATTGGGACCATAAAGGTATTTTGTTTTAAAAATACATTATTAAAGTTTCAATAATACAAAAACTTTATATAAACAAAACAATGATGGTTAGATAACAATGTATTATTTTTATAATTTAAATACTAAGTAAACATTAAATATTGATGCCGTAGTTAGTTTTCATCGCTAATTACATTCTTTCATACAGGCTTTGGATGACATTTACTTCCACACGGTATCATAGGTTTTTTTGCATTTGCAAGTCTTGGTTGTGCACGATCCTTTTCATTTTGCACCTTTTGTTTTGGAGTGAAAAGCTCACATTTTGAAGCTATGTACATTGAAACCGAGGTCTTAGGCCATTCTGATACGTCTAAGATGTTTTTTTAAGAAGCTCTAGATCTCAAATATCGTAGCATGACTGCAATACACCATACTCACAAGATAATTTAAAAAACTGTGTTACTTTCCAATGACTTCTTGTGAAGCAATTAATTAAGACATTTTTGGAATTTATCTTTTTAAGTCGATATATTGCCATTCACTCGTAATAACAAATCGGTAATGGCCATCGGTAATGACCATCGGTATAAAATGTGATTTTTTTTATAGTTTTTAGTGACAAGCAAGTAATATTAAATGTGTGAAACTTCTATTTTTTCATTTAGCTAATCGTTCTATTATAAAATTACAATAAAATTACCTAATAAATATATGATAGCGTCTTTTAAATGATCATGATGATCGAGTTTAGAAGTATCAAAAGTCAACTGTAACAGAGTGTTAATTACCCCGATCATATGAGTATATACCCATATGGTCATGACCATATGCGTATGGTCCAAATACTCATATGGTCCGGAAAATCTGCATTACGAAAAACCGATCTTTTCCGGAATCGACCTTTTGTTATTTAACTGGAAATTATATTGAATTTGAATTTTGAAACGAAGAGGTCAGAATATCAACAAAAAGAGCCAGACAATTGGTTTTTACGCGATATATGCTCACTTGGTAAGAATGAATTATCTTTTAAGATAAAACTTGTGCATTCGTTTTGTGTGTTCTATCATAATCGGAACCAATACATCTGTTTCTAGACGTCCGTTTCAGGGTTTTTAAAAGGGGGCCTGCCCAAGGCAAGAAATCGTTTGGTCCTTAGAGGTGACATTTGTAAATAGTCTATGCATTTATCTTATATGTAGCTCCATAGGGGGTGTCTATGCCCTAAATCCGCCAATGTTCTAGCATTAATATACTAAAATAATAAAAAGAAGCATATGTGGATTCTGTTTTATTCATATGCACTTGTTTTTATCCATGGGAAGACCCATAATCCACGTATATTCACAGGCACTTGTTTCTATCTATGGGAAGGTCCACTATCACGTATATTGACAAGTCTATACGTTGATAGTGGCCCACTAAATCTGCAGATGGATAGAAACAAGTGCATTTGGTTTGATAACCAATACACCTTATCGCTATTCGTCCGTCATTACTGGCGATGGACATCACAAAAGTTCCCGTCAAATGTTGACGTCATAATAGAACATATTTGACACATATTATTACTATTTGTCCCCCACTACTGGACATCACACAACTGTCACAAGATCCTGTAAAACTTTGATGTCATAATAAAATAAAAAATATCTGACGCCAAAATGGAAAAGTGATTGTTGTCTGACATCAAAACTTCAAGCAGGACAGATTCTCAGGTCTAGCGGGAATAGTGATAAGGTAAATCTGAATTTTGACACAAGTTTTGGTCAATGTATCCTCAGCCTAAAAATGTGTATAATGTTTGCATAATGTCAAATTGCAAATATGTAATGCATGTTCATGTTGACATATGCATGATGTGTATATAAGATAGTTAGTACGAGTTGAGATTGAAAAACTAAACATTATACCATTGAGGTAGGAAAGTAAACTTGCTTGCACTGTCTGTCGTCTGTCCACCTAAATTTGTCGAATTTTGATCAACAAATATTTTCATAACTGTGTTTCCCAAAACTGCTGATTAAAATGAGTTCATATTCGATGATCTGCTTGATAGTGATGAACTGTCATGTGTGGCCATTTTTATATCTGGCACCTGTTTCCTGTTTGCTTATAAATTATATATTTTATTTCAAAATGTTGAATGTTCTCAATTTTTTCCTTACTTTTGTAAGTAATGCTGCTAAACATAATGACTTCATATTTGGTACGTGGCTTGACCATGATGAGTTGTGTATGCCATTTTGGATGTGTCAAAATTTGGAGATACTTCTTGTTTTTAGATACTTTGAATTGTGAATTTTCATACGTTTAACAAATCAACTGATTTATTCTTGTATGTATAATGAATGAATAACTATATATCAATTACACTAATGCGTTGATGCTTAAAACAGCAGGAAACTCAATCAAAAGTACAGAAATTTTTATATTGATATGATCAAGATATCAACCAAAAACATTTTCTTAAAATATTTTGAAAACATTTTGAAAACATTTTTTTGGCACATTCTCACTTAATAGAAAACATCCCCAAAACATTGTTATAGCGTTATTTGATCTTCATGATGTTTTTCAAACGTTCAGAAAATATTTCTAGAAAATATTTTTTGAAAGATTATCAAAATGTTTTATACGCCATTGGTTTCCATATTTAAATGATATTCTTTGACAATATTTTAATAATATTGTGCAAATATTTTAGAAATATTGTAGAAAACGTTTTAACGATATATATTAAGCCATACAATTTATGTTTTTCTCACATTTTTTCGTGATATTTTCATGACATTAGACACAACATTTTAAAAACATTTTAAGGATGTTTTTGTGTTTGCTGGGTATGTGTAGCTTAAAAGTGTAAACGTTTAGAAAACCTCTTCATTGCTTGAATAGTCTGTGAATTATAGAATGTTATTAAAATAAACACTTGATATATCGTCTTTAAATCTTAATAGCGATTAAAAAATCATTCCTGATTTGTAATGTGCTGTCTTAGCTTATTTATTATTATTTTGGTGGAAAGTATGTAAATGCTACACACTATATATTCACAATTTTAGCGAGTAAACTGTCTACACATACATTCATAGTTATGTAAATAACAGGTCATATTGTGTATAATACACACTACAACTATGTAACGGTTGATACGTGTATAATATATACTCATAGTACACGTTCAATGTATAAATGTTCGATAGTATTATCATAATTATAGTAAATGAATTTATTGTAAAATAAAGTTTTCATCAGCATAGAATAACAAATTATGTTTTGATTGTTCAAAAACAACCGCGTCAATCAATTATATACACTAGTTATCGTCCTTAATTTAAATTTAGAACTAGCTGTCATGTGATACAATCACTTGTCATATCTGTGATTTTGATTGAGTGCATAATGGCTCAAGCTGCGTCTAAAACATGCGAGGTTTGCTTGGGTGCCCCTGGATCACAATATTGCATAGACTGTGAAGAATACTATTGTGAAAATTGTAAGTTGTTGCATAATAGGCAGAAGTTATCGAGAAACCATGAGTTTTAGAAAGCCTCCGATCTGATACCGGAAGGTAAATCTAGATGTAGGGAACACAAAGAAGAATTAACTCTTATGTGTAACACATGTAATGCGCATATATGCACAAGTTGTGTGACAGGAAAACACAATGGGCATACATTTTCCAAGATTGTCGATGTAATCGGTCAACTTCGCGTGGATAATGAAACGAAAATTCGTACCAAGACAAATGAAGCAAATCAAAATATGAAGAATATTGAAGATAGCTTAAAGTCGTTTGATAATTCCGTTGAATCTGTTATAAAATCCATCAACGATGAAGGCAACTTAATGAAACGCATGGTTGAAAAAACTGTTGCTCAGATGATTGCCTTGGTGAAAGAACAATCCAAAACTGAGAAAGACAAACTGATGAATATGTTGTCGGATGCTCAGTCCGCGCTTGTTGCTGGACAGGCCTTAGACGGAAAGAGAAAAGAACTAGATAAACCCCGACAGGATGGAAGTTTGGTACAAAAGATCAATAACCTGAAAGAAGAAATTGACAAACTTCATATAAATTCTGTTCCAGAGTTTCCCAATATATTCTTTAGTCGGAAATCTGTAACTGAAGATGACATCAGACAACTGATGGGGACATATACTATTAGGTAAATATAAAAATATGCGTTGTCTTGATACAGTTTCCTTCATTAACATTGCAAAACCATGAGATATAGAATAACATTATTTTTAAAGTTAATATATTCCAATAAATGATTGTCAAATACACATACCACAACTCATGATGTAAAGCTTGAAACAGATCTATTATTTTTCAAAAGATCTTCAATCAACACGTTCTTTTTTAAGTAAATTGAACCTCTGGTAACCTGTGATGTGGGCAGTGTTTTCCGATTAAAAAAGCAGGCTAATAGTTTCGAAATAACTTTGTCCACAAAGAGATTAAAACAAAACCAAACAAGTAAGCCAGATTGCTTTTACTTGTAATGCATATCACCCGAACGTAACATACGATATTACTGAAAGTAAGTTATCTCACAAATTAGGTGGCTAATATTTCTATAGTCATCACTGACTTAAAGTACAAAACAAACCTGATGTTTCCAATAATTAATGTGCTTTTGGTATAGAAGCTTGAGCATGTTTAAGAACAAAATACAATTTTAAATGAATATTCGGACGTCAAAATAGTCAATGTTGTGTTATACAAACTTTATATTCTTAAAGTGCACACGTCGCAAGTAATAATAATACTATTTACATTGATAACACATACAAATACGCAGATATGGGATGATTTCATATGAGACACATATCGAAAAGGCAGGTATAAAATGCCCTGATATGACAAAAGCGGAAGTATAACCAGTCTATTAAAGTTGAAGAATTCTTGTGTTATATTTAAAACTATATTAAACAGGCCGACATAATAACGTAAGTAATACAAAACATATGAAAAACACTGCATTGATCATATTAATAACACGATTATGCATAACAGTACTGGCATTTATAATACAAGTAATCGTTATACTACGAATGTTCATGTTATATTTGAGTGTAAGCATGATGTTAAATGATAAGACATATTTTGAAACTCATATTTTCGTATTTCCTTTTATTTTATTGTATTCTTTATATCATTTGCGGTGAAAAATGACGACAAAAGTGGTTTTTGTATAATTGTGTGGTTATTTACTAGATTAACATGTAGTCTTAATACTAATTATTCGAAATGTTAATAAAATCCGAATGTACATAGTACTTTTACACGTCAAGATTACATATATTTCCAAAAGGCAACCATTATAATAGTTTAAACATTTAAAAAACACACAAAGAATAGAATTTGTTTCTATAGCAATTATTCACAAGTCACAGACAAAGAGGAACAAGAACATGGTTCCTTGTACAGATGTTTTGGTTGTGGGTAAGTTTTAACAATCAACTCGTCGTTTCGATTATTATTCGTTATCAATAAATATATACAAAAATAACAAGATACCAATATTTTTTTCAAGTTACAAATGATTCAAATGACTAAAACATTAAACACAACTTGCACAATAGACAATAAAGTTCAATATGATATATATCTAAACTTAATATATAATCATATATTTGACGTATTATTATTCATGATAGCTTTTAAGTTCGTAGTTGATACGACAGTGTGTATAAAGACAATAGTAAAGAATATGCAAATTGCACGATCTGTACTTTAGATATACTCATAAAGTAATATACAGATTTTCAAAACTGTTTCCCTGAATATATTATATAGTTCAGATATCAGTCAAATTCAATGTATTGTATTTATTATCGTTTAAGGTATGAACAAATTGTACCAATTAACGATCCGTAAGTATCCATATATCTACTTGATCATGATAATATACAGGTAAACACAAAATACAAAACAGGTGTGTCTCTTTTATACGAGTCTCACTTTCCTTAAGGATTCTAATACTCACCGAGTTTACTTTCCCAACAATATTTATTATTGTGCTGTTTTTGTTTGGTGATATAAGGTTTTGTATTTGAAACCTGGTTTAGACCAGTAAAAAGGAAAAAAATGTCTTCACTCTTTATGAATAGATAAACACCTCTATTTATCGGTGTTAGAATTTCCTAATTACACTAATAACATCCTCATCTAAATCAAAAACTAGGCGGATCCATGTTAAATATTTGCAAATACTGAATTTTAAATTTACTTGCATCAAGTATTTTCTTCGTAGTAAAATCTTAACCTAATTAACTGAAAATGTATACAATATTTGAAGCAAAACACATGTGTCAAGCATATATCAGATACAAAATCATGATGGTTAAGGTGTATGGTTTATTCACCAACACCTATCAAATATGTTTTGTTTGCATCAAGTTTGAAATAGTTTACAGGTCATTTAAAACATTTCGGAATCTTTTTAAACGATAATTCATGACACAGCGTTTCATTAAAATTATAAAATTCATTAATGACGGTGAACAAATAATGCCATAATGCTCTTTTTTTCAGTTTGTAAGTAGCAAGTTCAAGTATGATATAGAGAAGTATTTATAATTTAATCCGCTATGTAATAAACGGAATAGCTGTTAAATAGAAAATAAACAAATAGTTTCCATTCAAAGATTACAATCATTATTATGTACTCATCGGCCGTTGACCACATGCAAAACGAGCAGAAAATTTATACCATATTGAGAGCATACAACCAGTCTTGTCAAACATACATAAAACGCATCAGCTATGATGTCGACAGTGTGTGGTTCGATGGTGTTAACTCTACCTGACACATACATGTATGGTGCTGTGTAAGTTGTCGAGGCATGTAAAATGACTAATTCATCAAGATACCATATTTGTTTTTCATAAATAGTGAGTATTCAGATTTCTACTTGCACATAACATATATACAAATATAAATGTTAACTCCAATTGTTTTAACCAAAGGCGATGCAGCCGAGTCTTCTTCATACGACAAAGAGCCGTGTTAAGATTTCTAAATACAATAAAACATCCACATCTTAATAAAAAAACAAAGCGGATCCATCTTGAGTCCTTTCTTTGTAGTGAAACTTTCTACTTAAAAACTCATCGACCGTTGCCCACCAAAAAAATGAACGACACCTATGTTGCTGATCTAGTCGTCGAGTTAAAACAACTGATTGATTCATCAAGACATCAAATATTTTCATTGCATACCGTTTCAAATAGTTTGAAGGTAGTAAAAAACATTTCGGAATCTTTTTTAAACGCTTTTTTTTTATTCGATCGTCACTGATGTGTCTTTTGTAGAGCTCGTCTGGCGGTAATATAAAATTTTGATCCTCTTATCTATGACTGAGTTTACTTACAACCATTGGGTTTATGACACTCCTGGTGGAGTTTTAATTCTCCGAGGATATCACCAGCCCAGTAGTCAGCACTTATGTGTTACATTGAGTTATCATTTATATGTTCCTAATTATAAATCAACTATTACTAAACTTTGAATTTTTGAAATACTAAGCTTTCCTACCTTAAGAGTAGATAAACCTCAACTGTATTTGGCAAAACTTTCAGGAATTTTTGGTCTTCAGTGCTCTGATAAATACGTACTTTATTACCGCCTTTAACAATGTTTGATTCGAACGCCTCTGATGAATTGTTAAGCATACATAAAAGCAACAACTGTCATGTCGGACGTATATGACTCAATATGGGTTTTCACTATTTGACACATATATATAGAAAGATGTGATGTGAGTGCCAATGATACAACTCTCCATCCGAATAACAATATATTAAAGTAAACCATTATAGATCAATGTACGGCCTTCAACACGGAGCCTTGTCTTGCACCGAACAACAAGCTATAAAAGGCCCCAAAATTAATATTGTAAAACCTTTCAAACGGGAAAAACAACGGTATAATTTATATAAAAAACGAGAATCGAGTTACATGTATAAATTACATAAACAAACGACAACTACTGTATAACAGATTCCTGACTAAGGACAGGTCAAACATTTCCAGCGGGATTAAACGTTGTAATGGTACCAAACCTACTCTTTTTTTCTGAAACGATATTATAACATCACAACATAAAAAACCACACGATACAATATCAATTAGAAGGCTTAACTCAATCAAAAAACGTAAATAATATAAAAAAGAAGATGTGGTATGATTGCCAATGAGACAACTATCCTCAAAAGACAAAAAATGACACAAACATTAACACTTATAGGTCACCGTATGGCCTTCAACAATGAGCAAAGCCCATACCGCATTTAGTCAGCTATAAAAGGCCCCGGTAAGACAATGTAAAACAATTCAAGCGAGAAAACTAACGACCTTATTTATGTGAACAAATGAACGAAAAATAAACACACTATGAACGAATAAATCTGATCTGCGATACCTGAATGCAAATACATAGTTAATAAAATATAAGGGAAAAACATTCAAAGCCAAAAAGCAAACAAAAAAGTCAAAACAAAGCCATGGCAAGACACCACCGCGTAATACTTAACATCTCACTTTTATTCCATGATATATACTGTTAAATGAAAAATAACTTTGTCGTTTTAGGTAAACTATTCTATTGTATATTAAATTTCCCAGTAATTAGGAATACCAAGACAGTTCTATCATATAAGTACCTAATTTAACACTAGATGCATATGAGTGAATATCAACAATAAAACTATACAATAAGGGCTGGATAAAACTGCCCTGTACAGATTTAAGGAGAATAATCTTCATGTTCATGTAGTACACAGAAGTTAAAATTAATATATATTCTAAATAATCAAAGCTTGTATATAGACAAGATCAATATTAATATAAAATAACATGCTACATGCATGTTGCTGTTCAAGGCGTCAAGGCAACACAAATGACTGAGTTATAAAACAATCAAGTGCTATATATGCAAAATGAAATAGAAGGACACTTATAACAGACATGGTGTAATCATACATCAGCATCACCACATTATATTTCAAAAGAAAATGGATCTCCGATAAACTGTATAATATGGCAAAAAATGTTAAAGCCTAAACTGCTAGACAATACTTGTAACTTTGTATACGGTTTCATACAGAAAAAAATGTCCCGATAAAGATCACAAGCCATCTGATGAAATCGTCGGTCGTTTACAAGCGAAAAGAGCTCAAAATTGACATTATATTTGAAGCATAACAAATGTCTTTGTCAAGTATTAATAAGACTACAAGTTTTGATTTTTAACGTTATTTTTTTATTAAGTTGTTTTTGTAAACGGCACATATGTTGCTATTCCAACCATCAACTCAACACAATACAAATGATTGCCTCATCAAAAACATGATAATTATTTAATTGCACATATAAATTGTCTGGAGTTTATAAAAGAAATTTCGGGATCTTTATAACAAACAAGAATAACCTGTTCTATATAGGTTTAATATCAAAAATTAAATACTTATGTTACAAGTCATTACATTGCAATGCACATAATCATAAAATTCATCAATGATGGGGAACAAACTAATGTAACAATTTGTTTTTCAGTTTGTAAGTAACAAGTTCAAGTTTGATTCAGAGAAGTATTTATAATTTAACCGACAAGGCCATACACGGAATATGTGTTAAATAAAGGATTAAGTTTCACCTTATTACAATTATTGTTATTTTTATTGTGGCTGTTGACCACAAGCATAACGAACAGATAAATGACACAATATTTGATGCATTAAATTTGTTTTATCAAGCATACATAAGAGAAAACTATAATGTTTACAGTATATGGCTCAATGTGTTTTACCTACATGACAGATTCATGTTTTTGTTGTTACAGCCCTTCAAGGCAACACAAATAATTGATTCATCTCAACCTTTATATTTACTTGTCGAAGCTTATTCCTGAAGGGAAACATTTTTTTTCTTTTCATTTATTTGGTTACTGCATACTATCGGTCTGAACTTTGTATGGTGAAGAAATTGGAACCACGTCAAATCATTGTAACATGCATGATATATGTAACTGTCTGCTACAGTTGGTTCAAGTTAGAACTAATTTAAACTAATTTCAACAAGTTACTGTATACCGCTAGCAAACAAAACTTTGAAACTCAAATAAAGAACACAGATGTCGTGTTGCGTAATAAGTTGGTTTTTGAAAATTCAAAATGTTCAATGAACTGTTATTCATTTAGAAATAATTGTTAATTTGTTTACACAACTTTAATGTTTGATAAACTATTAAACAAAGGTTCAATGCTTTTATATCTTAAATAAAAACAAGAAAGCATACACGTTAAACTTAACGGATGTTCATGAAATGTTCAATTATTTGCATCAACAATGTAACATATTTTACTTTTCCTGATACATTCTATGTTATAATTCCGCTAGAGTCTAAATAGTCATAAACAGTGCGTAAGCAAATGTTAAAAGTGCATGCCAAGCGAATATTCTAAACGATACGAAGAGCTTACTTTACTGTTGAACGGTTGATTTAATGACAAAAATTATATTTTGTTATATATATTTTTCTATAATCTTAATTACTTATCATTTAAAAAAACAGTGTTCATGTTTGAGAGCCATACATGTAATACTGAAGTTTGTAATACAAATATATTTCGCCATGTAAATGATGCGCATTGTTCATTCTTTCTTTTCATCCGATAGACTGCACGACTGACCACATCAACCTGCATCGTATAAAATACAGTGAACTATACAGATAGCTCATCGTTGAACCAACACAGGCTTTCGGCATCTGAAATCGCTTTTAGTCGTATACCAATCTACAGAATGATAGATAGGCAATTTAAGTAACTATGTGGTCTTAAAATATTTTATATTGATTTGTTTTTTTACAATACACATTGTTTCAATTTTTGCAAATCATACCACTGTCCTATTCAGAATCTTTATATTTTAGTAAACATTCATTTAGCAAGATCACACTTGTTTTGAATGTGCCTTATTACTTTTTCTTTTCAGCAATTACGAATGCTTCATGTGCAGAGGGTAAGTACTTTAATATTGAAAGGAATTGTTTGGCATCACTTAAAAAAGGATTATATTGTTATATAACTTAGGTGTAATTATTCGTTTGTTAAAAGACACCAAATACATTTTGTTCAACATGTTTCATTGATAATTAAAATCTGAAACATGACCACGATTTAATTAATATAATGTACAGAATATAGTTACCGTAAATTAATCATCACTTGACAAGTTTTTCGTTGCTCTCGGTATCAATAGTTTTAGATTTTTCGCAGAGCTAATGCAAACAAATCATAGTTTTGTATGACAAGCACACATACATATATGTACGCATTCAAAACAAGTAACACAAGTATGTTCAGTCTGTAAAATCATATTCAGTTATTCATTCCTACAGTCGTACATTTTTTAAACTTGTATGTTGACCTTGTATAATATAACCTTTTATCAGATAGTTTTTGACGTCCGTCCACTAAAGTCATTGGAGATGTACTGACAGACAACAGACGTCATGTATATTTTAGCTTAATTAGCTTAAAACTAGTTTTCCGAAAGGCTTCTTACATTCAATATAATTTTGTTGTCGGTGATTAGAAAACTTATGACTATAAATTTTTGTTGTCGCATCAAATAGCCTGATGATTTTTTTTCATTTTTTTAAAGACTTTTATCTAATATTGTACGTTTTTTGCGAGAAAAGTCACAGAGTGGTCAGAAAAACTTATGAATGTAAGCATGTTATGAAGTACATCTTACATCGAACGATAATTTATTGATACAGATAGATAGATCAATAGTTTATGTCATAAAACGTTGCAAGTATAAACATTCGCATAAAATGAAAAAGAAAAGCAAAACAAATAAAGGAAGATAAAAAATACACTCAATAAGAGTAAATTCACATGTTTTGCTGTTAAGATATGCTAAAACTATGTTTGGAAAGAAGGAGTTATAATTGTATTGCAGGATATTGTAATATCAATTACAGAGTAATTAAGAATAAAATATATCAAGCATAATGCCAATTTCTAAAACGAATATATTTATTTATTACAGAGAGATGCTCTACGATGAAGAGGTTTAGCGGAGTATATGCAACATTACAATCTATTTCCAAAATATAATCAACATTGTTTCAATGATGTTTGAAGTAACTGATGTGGAAATTATAATCCCAATGACAAACCACCTACATTTCAATACATATAACTGTTAATTGCATGTTGAAAAATTAATAGATGTTTCAACTCATTTCGATGGTTGATAGTGTTTGATTTTGTCATTTGATTTAGTACACCTTGAAATTTGATAATGTTGTTGTCCTTTTTTGTTTACATTCCTAACATAAATCATTGAATGTATGGATATAGATAAATTTCTATTTACATTAATTAACATGTATGTGAATTGTTGCTGTAGTGTTTTAATTAAAACAATATGAGTTTTTTTTAAATTCATTTTAACCAATAACGTCAAGTAACATGCACAGTATATTTATGATTGCTGTAGAATTGGAAGTAAATTGTTTTATGTATACATGTATTTGTTTTACAACAGAAGACAACTCAAATTAAAATATTGTTATTAAAACAAACACAGATTTTTTCATAATCATTCTAAATTTCTACCAAATAAAACAACTTTTCTAGCATTGTTCAGAAAAAAAATGTTGTTTTGTTTATTAGTGTCTTATTTTTACAACTTATCATTTGCTCGATGAATATAAAAAGAAATAATAATTGTTTTGTAAAAGCGACATATTTGAACCGACGAACATTGTGTTGCAATAATATTTGATATGAATATAGGAGAAAGACAATAACAAGGAGACAACGACAGTTTATATTTTATTTAGTCCTATATTCAAATTTGGTAACATATTTGAATAATGTTGGAATCCTGTCATAGTCCAGATGTCTGTGTTGATATCTAATTTAAAATCCTGTTAATCGTTGGTACACTAGCATTTGGATGTTGATACGTGTTTTATTGGGATACAATATTTATTGACTGCGGAAACCATTGTAAATGAAAATTACATGTAATGCCACCTTTATATTAGATTCAGATAAAGTAATGAAATGGTAAAAACTGTACTTATTATTTCACATGTATGTATTTTACACGCTTTAGATTCATACAAGCGGCGAAAAGCAAACACCAATTAATCAATTAAATTCATAAGGCAGAAAAAAAAGTCAACATTTTCATTTGTTTTATAATTAAACTGATACAAAACGCACACTGACAACACAATGGATTTCGATTTTGTGGTTATTGACCAAAGTATTTACCGGTGGTATTTACCACCCTGGACAATACGCCCAAAGTGGTCAATACTGGAAGATATTTACAAAAAAAATAAAAATTACTTGAAAATGTAAAAATCAATATATTTTTCATTCAAATTGTATGATCTTACAGGTAATTAAAAATAAAGGTGAATTAACTACAGGTAAATGGAGTTATATGTCTTTTGACGGTGTCTTCCCGATTGTCCCACTTTTTGAAATTACAGGTGAAAAAATAAAGAAATTTTGTGGGACAGTCGGGAATATGTTTGTGGGACAATTGGGAATTGTTTTAGTAGTGATCAGTTTGTTTTTATAGTATGTTGAAGATAACTATAGGTTACTCATCAATGTAACTTATAAAAATATATGATGGAAAAAAAATAAGCAAATGATATTATTCCATTGTATGTTGATTTTGATAGCGAAATCAACGTTTGATTGGTTGAAACTATCACACGTGACGTCGAACAAAACATCATATTCCCCTCTGAGTATCATATTCCCTTCCAAGTATCATATTCCCCTCTGAACATCGGAATTACCTTGTGCGACGTTACCCTCGATTAATGTTTCAATAAAACATGTTCATAGAGTTTATTTTAAAAATTACATAAAATCTAAAAACAAATAGAAAAGAATAAAAAAATAATTAACTTTAAATCGGTACTGATTATAATTGTGTATGTTGTGTTTAGTTATAAAACAAAACGAATAAGAAAACACTTATGTTAATTTTATATTGAGAAGTAAAAAAAGGATTGCCAGTGATATAAAACATTCATTTCTCTTGGCTTCGTGAGATATGAAGATTTTTTCACCCTCAAAAAGTCATATTTCCCTTGGGCGATGCCCTCGTGAAATATGATATTTTTTGGGTGAACACATCTTCATATTTCCCTTAGGAACGGGGAATAAATGTATAATATTTACATATTCTATTTTGCACATAGTAAATTAAGAAATTATTGGGTAGTGATTTTGTTAATTTAGACTAAAATGCGAGTTTAGTTTTTGCCATATTGAGAAAAATCCTGTTTGCTTTATATACAAATTTCCAAAATACGAGTTTAATTTATTGCTATTTTAACCCTGTCGCATGTTCGCAAAATTTTATGAATTTTTAATATGTACTATTGAAGTAACATGAAACATGGAATATAATATAGTCATGATAATTTTTTTTAGACTAAGGTCATATTGTTTTTAAATTTTTAACTAGCTGTCAGTAACTACAAGTACGCTCAGATCTGTCTTTGTTGTGGTGAAGTATAATTCCACTCTGTGTCAAGTTTTGTAAGATGTATTTATGTATACATCTGATGAGATATACAACTTTTTATACTGTTTGTGTCTGTCCCAAGTCAGGAGCCTGTAATTCAGTGGTTGTCGTTTGTCGCTGAGTAACACATTTGATTTTATTCATTATTTTGTGCATAGATTATGTCATTAGTTTTCTCGTTTGAATTGTTTTATGTTTGTCACGTTGGGGCCTTATATAGTTATGATTTATGGGCTTTGCTCATTGTTGAAGGTCTTATGGTGACCTATAGTTGTTAATGTGTGTGTCATTTGATCTCTTAGGTAGAGTCGGTGGTGTATATCTCACAATTGATACGGTATTCCCGTGTTTGCTTTTCCTATCATGATTTTCTTGATAGAGGGTTGCTGCTCAGAAGAAAATTATTATACCAAGTGTTCCAAATAGTTAAGTTGAAATCATCCCTACGTATATATTTTTTAATTTGCATGCATTATTTCTTTATCTATTTAAAAACTTTACAAAAAAATAAATTCGAATTTCGGTATCTAGTGCTATTTTCATTTGTTTAATACATAAAATTGTAGATATATTTCATAAATCAGAAATAGTATACTTTATTTTAATCAAAACAATACTTATGATTTAAAAAAAAACATTTATATATATTCTTTTATAAAATTAACATTAACTATGCCATAGTTAATTATTGTTTATTTAGCAAAACAAACAACTGTTACCTTGTTTATCTAAGAACATTTTACTTCATAAAATAATGTGGGACAATCAGAAATTTTCACGCGGGACAATCAGAACTCTAAAATTTTAAAAAGTGGGACAATCGGGAATAAACCCTTTTTACCTATCACCTAGCATTGCTAGGTGTGAAAATTTAACTATTAAAACAACAGCCCCCAATAAATGTTGACAGTACATGGGTTGAAAGTAATGAAAGTGATGTTCAAAGACTCCCTTAAACAATAAAATATTTTCTGTTTATTTAACTGAGACAAAAACCTTCTTCATGCTAGGCATTGAAAGTTTGAAGCAGGGACAACAAAGTTTTATCTTTTACTATAATATGATTTAGTCATTAATCAATGTAGATCACTGATTATTAAAACAATTGTCAATTGAAATATTTCATTATTGATAGCAATTGACCAGGTAGAGAATGGTTTTTATAGTAATGACCACTGAAAATTTCAATTGACCAGTATTTGCCAGTATTTGCCGATATTTACCGCTATTTACCACTGGCATGGTCAATACTAGTATTGACCGCTTTTTTGCCAACCTTGTTACTGACCTTTTTATTCAGATTGCCTTAAACTTGTTTCGCTCCCTACGCGTGTTTAATTTACAATATGTACAAACCTTCACAATATTGTGTAAAGAAGCCGTCACAATGTTTAATATCCTAACATGAGCACAAAGTTTATGGGGTTGCATGTACCATGCATCTTTAGACATGTTTACAGATTATAAAGTCATTATTTACATGATATCTGTAAATACAATGTTTCCTCTCTTATAAGATAGTATTACACTGTATACATTTTGCTTATCTTAATTATATTGTAGTGACGTGAACTTTAACATTGCAAAGAATATTCTTATGCATGCAATTCAAATATTTGCTTTTATTTTTATTCGTGATATCTGATGCCATGACAAATTATTGTAATATTTAAACATCTCTCATTAATGACTACACTGGATGTTTAACAACCAACACTCCATCAATCATTTATATTTGCAAAGAAGTTATGAGGATTGCTTTTTTCTGTTTTTTTGTGGAATCCCCAGAGCGACAGTATTCAACAAATGGATCTGCACAATTGTCTGCAGATGTCACCAAAACTTGACTTTGGTGCTTTTTTTTTTGCTTTTATTTTAACTGGGGTTTACGTTCTTAAATTATTTGTAATGCACTTTCTGTTTTGTTTGCTTGCTTCAACAAGGTGTAATCTAAAAAGTATCATAGTATATTATTTCAAAACATTCAATGTATTAAGCAATATGTCAACACCGGCTGCATACAGAGTATATATATTATAGTTGATAATATATTTCAGAACGTGTTTGTGCAGTTATAATTTGTTTGATAGAGGATTGATTCTTTGAAAAGAGGTTACACACGCAAAGTTCCAACAAGTTAACATGGTAAAGTTGATGTCAGCCCTTCGTATAATTTCACCTACGCCATTACACGTTGGTTGACCGGTATGAACTTTCATTTTCATAGATGACAACGGATATGTCCGATTGTTCTAACCTTACCATCGTCCTTCTTCACCACGACAATATTCTCCCTGATCAAATGTTTATATTGATCAACACCGATTGGTCAACAGATGTGCTTTCCTAATCATTTTCGATTGTCCCACAAAATGTCTTTACTTTTTCACCTGTAATTTCAAAAAGTAGGACAATCGAGAAGACACCGTAAAAAGACATATAACTTCATTTACCTGTAGTTAATTCACTTTTATTTTTAAATGAATTTTTTAATCATTTTCTGTTTCCGTTTCCCATTATATTGTCAGTTTGACTTATGCAACTGCCTATCCTTTCGGTATCTTTCTCCCTTCTAGTATGCAAAATTGCTAAGTAGTCTGTGCATTTTGTACCTAGAGTATAATCGGATATGTTCCTAACGTCGTAACTACAATCCCCTTCCCTTTTATAAATGTGACCTACCGAATTAAACTATTAACCGGATTTGTTATATCATAAGCAACAGGACGGGTGCCACATGTGAACCAGGATCTGCTTACCCTTACGGAGCACCTGAGATCACCTCTAGGTTTTTGGTGGGGTTCGTTTTGTTTATTCTTTAGTTTTTGTGTCATGTGTACTATTGTTTGTCTGTTTGTCCTTTTCATTTTACCCATGGCGTTGTCAGTTTATTTTCGATTTATGAGTTTGACTGTCCCTCAGCTATCTTTCGTCCCTCTTGTATAAGTAAACTATTTTGCCTCATAACGCCAATTTTTCTTTTCATATACATGTAGGAATATGAAAGGTCATTTACCAAAACTTAATCAGTTTCTTGATTTTTTTTCTTTCAATTTTTAGGGAAAAAAAGTTTATATTGTATGTCATTATTTTCAAGTATCCAACATTCATAATTCTTTGGTGTAATGAAATAATACACCGAAAATTTCGACGAATGATCATTTCATTTCATTTTTATAGCATCTTCGGAAAATTTATTTGACTGTCGTGATAAACACCGTCTTAGCACTCATCGGGTTTGAAAAAAATGTATCATAAATCTGACTGATTGGTAACGTAAATTTGACAAGAACTGAGTGGTGACTGATCGATGACCGCTGATTGATCACTAAAATAGACGCTTAAGGTTGAAAGTACTGTCTTCTATCTTTAGCTATATCTATATTGAGATATGGAGAACTCGATTCCCATCAATTTCAACATTTGAATACAAAAATAATCTTTCGATCTTTTCGGTCAATTGAATAAATCTGCTTTTGTAACACATCTCAACAAATTGTATTGGCTATAACTTGTGTAATGTGATTTTGGTCTCTTATGAATAGTTGTGTCATTGGCAATTAAATTTCTCATTTCATATGAAAACAAAACTATATATTCATGAAAAAATACAGTCGACCCATTGCTTGTATTTTGGATCTACGAAATAGACCAAAATTATGAACATGATTCCGAGGTCAGTTGACGGCATGTTAGACATTTACACAAACTATATATTTGGTTTCATTTGTTTGATAGTAAACAAGCAATTCTGATTTTGAAAATCTTTCTGATCTCCCCCCGTCGCTCATATCAACAGCTGTGTCATAAGTTGATCTGAACATGCAGTTTTGAGGAACAATGAGATGATAAATTATCTTAACCCTATTCAAGTCTGAAGTAATTTCGTCCTTTTATCTCTAATGTGACATTTTCAACTATGACTTATGTTTTTTTTTGTTATCTTTAACTCAGAGTAAATATGTTTATACGAGCAAAACGACACCGGTTATACATGCGATTGCAGTCTGTACATGCATGTACATGATGATAATATATTCATTGAAGAAAATAATCTATACAGTACCTTTAATGAAACCAATGTTCAGAACGACAACGACAGTACAAAACTGATTTATTTATTTTTTAAATTCAGACGTCACACACATAATACTCCTTACTAATGATGCCTTAGTGGTTCCTTGTGTTACAACACATCTGTTTATTGATTTGACATATGATTTGGTAACACTATGTGTCCGTGTATTTTTTAGAAGAATATTTCCGCGAAAATAAATTTGAATATCAAAAATAATACAGAGTATATATATTGAAGGCACCAACATATTTCATTGCAATAATCAATTAACTAAAGATACATGCATTAAATAGAGTCGTTTAAGGCTATGATTGTAAGTGAATTTAATTTATATAATGTTATTTGAATACACATTTGATATAATGTCTTAAAACTTTAAAAGCAGTTATCAAATCAATCATTATTTTCAATATAAAATCTAATCTTAATATTTGTTTATCTTTTGGTGGAAAATAATCAGACGATACACAATATTTATAATGCTATCGAGTACAATATCTATATTGAAATACATATTTTTGTAAATATTAGGTGATATCCTGTTTAAACACACTACGATTATTTAAACGTTAGCTATATTGGTGTACTCATATTACACGTAAACTATACAAATGTTCGTTACCATTATACATGTATTTATTGTATTTATTGTAAACTAAAGTGTGTTTAACATAAAATAACACATAATGTTTAAATTGTTCAAATACAATCTCGTCAATCATTTACATACACTAGTTATCGTACCTGCTTTAAAATTAGAAATCGCTGTCATGTGATAAAATCACCTGTCATACCTGTGATTTTGATTAAATCCACAATGACTCAAGCTGCGTCTAAAACCTGCGAGGTTTGTGTGAGTGCCCCTGGGTCACACTATTGTATAGACTGTGAAGAATACTATTGTGAAAACTGTAAGTTTGTACATAATAGGCAGAAGTTATCGAGAAACCATCAATTTCAGAAAGCCTCCGACAGTATCCCGGAAGGTAAATCTAGATGTAGTGAACACAAAGAAGAATTATCCCTAATTTGTAATACATGTAATGCACAGATATGCACACGTTGTGTGACAGAAAAAAAACACAATGGGCATACATTTTCCCAGATTGTTGATGTCATCGTTCAACTACGTGGAGATAATGAAACGAAACTTCGTGGCAAGATAAATGAAGCAAATCAAAACATAAAGAAGATTGAGGAAAGCTTGAATGTGTTTGATAATTCCGTTGAGTCTGTTATAAAAACCATCAACGATGAAGGCAACATGATTAAACGCATGGTTGATAAATCTGTAGCCCAGATGATTGCCTTAGTGAAAGAACAATCCAAAAAGGAGAAAGACAAACTGATGAATATGTTGTCAGATGCTAAATCCGTGCTTGTTGGTGGACACACCTTAGACAGAAATAGAAATGAACTAGATAAGACCCGACAGGATGGAAGTTTGGTACAAAAGATCAATAATCTGAAAGGAGAAATTGACAAACTACATATCAATTCTCTTCCAGAGTTTCAAAAAATATCCTTTAGTCGTAAATCTGTAGCTGAAGATGACATCAGACAACTGATAGGGACATTTCATATTAGGTAAATAAAAAACAATATGCGATGTCTTTTAAACTGATACAAGTTTCATCATTAACCGTGCAAAACTTTAAAATATAGAGTGAAATTATTTTTAAAGTTAATACATACATTGCAGCAAGAATTGATTGACAAATACACATACCACAACTTAAGATTGAAAGCTTGAAACATACCTACTCTTTTTCAATAGAACTTCAATAAACACGTTATTTTAAGTAAACTAAACTGTATTGGTAGCTACTGACGTTGACAGTGTTTTCCGATTAATGAAGTGCTTAAAGTAATAAAATAACACCGTCCACAAGTAATACAAAATATAATTAGATAGTTACTCTCACTTCTCATGCATATCATCCGTACGTATCAGCCGATATAACTTGAAGATGACATATTTTTTGAAAAATTAGGTGACTAATAGTGCAAAGGTCATCACTGACTAAAATTCGAAAATAAAACCTAATGTTTTTTCTGATAATTTTAGTGCTTTTGGTATGGAAGCGTGAACAAGTTTACGAAAAACATTAATTTGAAATGCAAAAAGAGACGTCAACGTAGTAACTGTTGTATTATACAAACTTTATATTTTAAAAAATCACACGTCACACGTAATCATAATACTATTTGCATATATGACAGATGTAATCATGTTAGTAGTATGTTCTATAAGAATAAGCAGACTCGGGATGATTGCTCAAGACACAAATCTCAATAAGAAACCAAATGACACAGCTATAGGCCACTGTACGGTCTGCAACAATGAGCAAAACCCACGTCAAATATTTAAGTATAAAGGTCCCAACATGGCAATAACGGAATATATAGACATGTTGTAAAGCTGTCGAAGAATTCTTGAATTATATTACTAAAACTGAATTGAACAGGCCGACATAACGATGTCAGTTATACAAAACATATGATAAGCACTGCATTGATCATATTGATAACACAATTAATCATAACAGTATATGCATTAATAATACAAGTAATCACTTTACATTGATTAATAGAAAAAAATATTATCTACAAAAGAGAGTTTTTTTTAAAGTTAACATCATTATCAAATATTGAAGAATATTTCAAATATCCAAATGAACATTTTATATAATGTGAGCATACTGTTAAAAAAAAAGACATATTATGAAACTTTAAAAGTTTCGTATTTCATTATACTTTATTGAAAAATGACAACAACAGTTTTGTACATTAGTGTGTTTACCTGTATTTTTATCCTTAATATCAAAAAGTTTACAAAAAAAAAAGATTTTACATAGTACTTTTACATAGAATTAAATAATTTCAAAATGAATTATTTCTTTAAACATTTAAAAAAAACCATAAAGACATCAAATCTTTTTGATAGCAATTGTGCACCAGTCCTTGAAAAAAAGGAGCAACGCCATGGGCACTTATACAGATGTTTTCGTTGTGAGTAAGTTCTTAGAATCAGCTCATCAATTAGATTATTAATCATACAAAATAAATACATACAACATAACAAGATACAACTATTCATTCAAGTAACAAAGGATTGAAATGAACTAGACATTAAATAAAACATGCACAATCTACAATTTAGTATAGTGTAATATGTATCTAATTTTATATACCTTTGTTCGAAGTAGTATTGTTCAGGTAAATACATTAATCAAGTGTTTAACTGACAATAGTGTTAATACCAACTGATTTTTAAAGTTCTGTCTTATAATTGGACTGTAACACAGCTGTCCCAGGTAAGGAAGAGGGTTTGGGTTCCGCTAACATATTTAACATCGCCACTATCTGTATGTATGTGCCTGTCCAAAACAAGGAGCCTGTCATTCAGTGGTTAATTTGAGATTATTGAAAAAAAAACCAGAGACAGGTTTGAATTTAAACGATTTATGTTCAATTTCCAACGCTGAATTACAGGATAAAAACAGTACATGTACATTGTTGGAAATATAAAATGTATTTGTAGTCGCTGCGAAACAGGAAATATATCGGCAAGCCTCACTTTTCGTCCTGTTTCTAAAGCTTGTACACATAAATGTAATGTTTTCCGACAAAGTACATATACTATATATATACACAATTATATATCATGTTTATTATCAATATAACATTCCACAGTTGTTGATATGAATTAATCTTGTTGTTTAACATTTCAACGAATATCGTCGTATCAATGAGACACATCTACTTATTTTCCGAACGGTTGGGTCATAAATTCAATGAATATTATTTCGGGATACGGTCTTACTGTTAACATGGTTAACTTTGATGCTCTTAGTTATGAACGCGAATGGATTATTAAATATAGCTAAATACACAACTATGCTAAATGTTCATAAAAGGGATTTGCTGCACATCTGAGAAATATTATTTGTAGAAATATTAAAATTTCATACACATAGATTTTATTGGATCTATATAATATCATTCTAAAATATACATTGTTTTGACAAATATTGCTATTTTATAGAAATATCGTTCCCCCTTTCACGGCTGCCGTTAAAGCGTGAAAAAAACATATTAACAGCCAGATAGAAATGTAGTACATATGATCAATCCAAACTATCTTCAAAGTGCGGAATCCCTCTTATATTGACGAATTCTGGTTCGCATTGAAATCGACGTAACATATTTAAGCAACATTCTTTAAAAAAAAAAGCACCTATATAACGAAAAAAAAAATAGGACAGATTTTAACACGAAAGCGAAAGCGTAAATTCTTCTGTCAATTGTATGTTACTGATTAAAAGTTAAGAATGTTCACATGTTATATTTTTGAATTTTAAAAAAAAAATCGGAACCCTTTTGTTCATCCGTGTGAGCTCCATAAAAGCATTTACCAGCTAACTCCCAGTTTACTAAAATCTTTTACATATACAATTTGTCATAGATACGTTTTTAGTTCTCAAAATGAATTAAAATAAAGTAAGTATAATAAGGAATTTGTAAAAAAAAAAATACAAAACCCTTGTTATGTGTTATCACTTTTGGAGAACATCTTCATGTTAAAGATTTGAAAAATGAATAGAGAAATTGTTCCCGCTAAAATATCATTAGATAATCACTGGAAAACAAACACACAGACCTTTATTATTATTTTGTTCTTTTTGGCATTGTTTTATTGGACAATCACTTTCAAAAGTTCATTCTATGAATGGATTTACAAATTTTGTATAGGTTTTTCTCATTGTTGAAGACCAAACAATGACCTTTAGAAATTCACTGCTAACTTATATGCCATATGGTCGTTGGCAATCATACCGGAAAATCATCTGACTTTTGACAATTACAATAATTTAATGTATTTTGTGATTTATTAAGAAAACGAGAACGGTGATTCCGTAGTGTTTTTTGCTTTCAGAAAACATGTTTAACCAGCTGTATTTTCCTCAGACATTTTTTCACAAACTAAAGCTTAAAAAAGGGTCGGCGATCCATAGTTTGTTTTTATTATATGTTTGAAATTAAAGAGTTTGGCAATATAAAGAATGAAAAACTAGGATTACATAGACCAATATCTACCTGACAGATTAACAGCATGCTGAAATCCTGACGAAAAGATGATGTCAATTTGTAATCTATGCATTTAAACCTGCTTAAAAAAACCACCTGTATTTAGCAAAAACTTGTGTTATGAGACCATTAATTGTAGTTCTCTATGTTGTGCATTTCATATATAGTTTGAACGTGTAAAAGACAACAAGGCATATGAAACCACACTTTTGTTTTCCCTTAAGTTGTTTCTAAAAACAGTTTTTAATTCATTTGTACAGCGGGTTGAATTTAGCCTATCTATTAGAATTTGAGTTCTCTCTCTCTTTCTTTTGTAAATTTGTAATTCATGTAAAAATAATAAACGTCCAACAAAGTATATACTTTTAAAAAATATGGAAATAAAGAAATTTGGAAGCTGAGTCCAGTGCAAGGGGTATTTTGTTCGAAAGAGTTTGGAGTGTCTGTAAATGAATACACAGGAGTCTGCTATATGGTTGTGTGCAATCCAATATATTTGTCGGACACCTACTGACACTCTTCCTTTCTTTCTATCTTTCCTTCTCTCTCAGATTAATGTAAAAATCAAGTTTAGCATACTAGTCTCATCGCATGCATATATAAAAGGCATTTTATTTGAAAAAATGAACTCAATTTTACCACATTATTTCTAGAAGTTATTATCTTTTTTACACACATGTTGCTAGGTACTGTAAATATTACTTTATAGAGATTGTTCTACTCATAGTAGATCAGTAGATACACAAATTATCGTAAGCTATACTTTGCTCATTGTTAAATGCCGTTAGGTTAGGTGACCTTTTTTTTTTTGGGGGGGGGGGGGAGTTGTTTCATTTGAAATAATACACATCTTCTCTTTTATAGATGAAATATTGATGAGATACGAGTATTTCTCAGGTAAAACGTTTTGTTTAATGAGTTGCTGCGATAAAAAAAAGATTGCACATTTTTTGTTCATAATCAACATGATCAAGAAGTACTTTTTTCTCATTATATTTTGTAGTCTTAGCTTCAATTCTTTAAATAGCAAGTTCAGCGTAGTATTGTTCAGTTAATACCCAAATCAAGTGTCAAATTAGTGCATAGTTTTAAACAGACTAATTTTGAAGACATTTTTTTTTTTTTTTTAACTTTTCAGCCGGTATCAGTACTTGTTTTTTGGGGGTTTAATATGGAGTATTTTCTGAAAAATTGATATTTGAGGTTTTTTATCCACCCTAGACAATTTTTTGCTAGTAAAAATATTGTAATAATCAGTTTTTCAAAATGTATCTATAATAAGCGACCACCCAGACAAAAAATAAAGAAAAATGTAAGAAATTGTTGCTTGTCTGATATTGTTCTTTTTAAAAGGGATAGTGAGGGGTTTGGGGGGGGGGAGGGGTAGAGATGATATTGAATTGGAAGAAATCGACAATGGTCGTCTGTTTAAAAAGAAAATGTTGATAGAATCGAAAGGAATGTGAATTGAAACATGAATTATTCATGTAAAGGCACACAAATGTATGCATCCTTCCATTCATTCATTCATCTTTTATGTTTGTAATTGCTTTTATATTGTTGCATTGCTCTAATGTTCGACAAGCTAACTTACTTAAGCAGTAAAAGGATAATATTTGCTACTTTAAAAAATGTACGATTGATAAATACATAACACTTGAATCCCCCCCCCCCCCGCACCTCCACCTTAGATAAAAAAAATAAACATTCAATTCATTTATGTATAAAGGGGAATCAGGACAGACATTTTAGTAACATATTTAAGAAGATGCTGAACAGTTTCGAAAGTGTTTGTTTTGAAAGATAACTGACCATGTTTACGTTGATGTTGTTTTCTTAATTGCTACAGTATCAATGTTGATATAATTGTAAGTATAGATTTACAACGAAGTTTCCATGAATTTCTAAGACAGAAAATCGCGGAAACGTTTTGGATGCAGGAAATACGTAAACGTATATTATTATTTTATTGCTAGCATTGGTTCAATAACTGTGTTGGTTAATTGTCAATCTTCTAGGATATAAGAGGCTGCATCAGTTTATTCATGGTTATTGTCATACGGTCTAAAATATATATCGGAATTTTCGCACACAAAAAAAGCAATATGGAACTATAAACCTACTGTAAAGTGGACATTTGACGCATTGGTATAATCTGTTTGTATTAGTTTCTAAAATATTGCTCTTCAATTAAGCATTTCGAACATATTCCTTTTGAAGTATTCAAGGGTGAATACAACCTAAGCTTTCAATTTTGGGTGTTCATTTTCTTGAAGATCGGTAGTAAAAAAGCGCGTTGGACATGAAAAATTTATGAAATATTAATGGTGGTTTTTTTTGGCAACCACTCAGACATTATTGATTGTAATATGGTTTATATTTGCTACATATAAAAAAAAATTAAAAAAATCCATCACTGCATTCGATGAGAATGACGACAGAAGTAAATGAAATTAAAAATAAAAACACGATCAGTGGACCTAACATATGATATAATTTTTATTGTGTCTCTGAATATGTTTTATCTTTCAGTTATAAATAAAATTCAATTAACTGTATATGTTATCGTTTAAGGCGTGAAGAAATTGATACAGGTTACGCAGGGAGGCAAGTATTTATATTTCTACTTTCATAGAAAAGAAGATTATTTTCATTTTCCTCAAAACAAAATGCGCAAAGCTGTGCCATTTTTACCTGTACCTCTTAGTATTTAAAGTTAATGTCGCAGCAATATTTATGTTTTACATTTTAAGATCATTACCTATATAATGCAATTGTTAACTTGTTTTTTTTTCAGTAATTATTCTTTAAGCTTTTTTTATGTCATTTACAAGGGATGGAAAAACTGTACAGACATTTTCTAACAGTATATGTATGTTTGCAATTTTTATTAGCAATAACTAATTAGATCATTTTTACGAAAGATAAATTTGTAACAAATGCTGCTCTTTATACATATGTTAATGTCAAGTCTATAACTTTTTAAAAAGTTGACATCATTGTTAAATTGTCTGTGTATATTTCTTACTAAAAATCAAATGAAGAAATAGGAAATTATGAATGATAAGTAAACAGGGATTGACAGTCAAATAAAACAATTGTGACAACCATTGTTATTTACATATCGACCGTTGACCAAGAGCAACACAAACTGAAAATAGACAACATATTTGAAGCATAACACATATCTTCGTCAAGCAAGCATAAGGCCACACATCGTGATTTTTAACGGCATTTGTTGGTAAACAAAAGATTTTTTTTTCAGTCCATTAGTAGCAAGTTCCAGTTAATTAAGGAAAGTATTTATAATTCAATCTGACATGAATTACATTGAACAGTTGTTAAATAGAAAGAAAATTAGACAACATATATTACCCCTTTAACAATTACAAACCTTACTATTTGCTCATCTTAGTTGACTACGAGCAAAGAGAACTGAAGATTGACACAATATTTGAAGCATACATGTATCACATGTCTTCATCAAGCAAACATACCACCAAACATCGTCATTCGTTAATACACAACACATATGTTGCTGTTCAAGTCGTCAATGCAAGCAAACACAAACATTAATTGCCTCATTCTTTATGTTATTGCATACCATAATTTGTTTGAATATAAAAAAGACGATGTGGTATGATTGCCAATTAGACAACTGTCCACAAGAGACCAAAATGACACAAACATTAACAACTATAGGTCACCATACGGCCTTCAAAAATGAGCAAAGCCCATACCGCATTGTCAGCTATAAAAGACCCCGATATGACAATGTAAAACAATTCAAACGAGAAAAATTAACGGCCTTATTTAGATAAGATTAATGAACGAAAAACAAATATGCAACACATAAACAAACGGCAATCACTGAATTAGAAGCTCCTGACTTGGGACAGACACATACATACATAATGTGGCGGGTGAAACATGTTAGCGGGATCCCAACCCTCCCCTAACTTGGTAGTTCATTAAAGACATTTTGAAATCGTTATAACAAACAGCATAGCATATTCACTAGAAGATAAAATATTGATTAACTATTCTATTTATCAAAAACTAAATATAATTCATGACATTGAAATACACACAATTATAAAATTCCTAAATGGTGAGATGTTACTATTCTTTTTTTTAAGTAAGTAAGTAGCAAGTTGAAGTTTGATGAAGAGAAGTATTTACAATTTAAATTGCAGTGCAACACATGGAACAGCTGTTAAATAGAAAGAAAAAATAATATTAAATATTACCCCTTTATACATTACAAACCTTATTATTTACTCATCTCAGTTAAAAACGAACAAAGAAAACTGAAGATTGACACCATATTTGAAGCATTTCACATGTCGTCATCAAGCAAACATGCCGCCAAAAATCCTCATTTGTTAATACACAACATATATGTTGCTGTTCAAGTCGTCAATTCAAGCCAACACAAACAATAACTGCCTCATACTTTTTGTTATCGAATACCAACATTGTGTGAAGTTCATTAAAGACATTTCAGTTGCTTTATAACAAACAGGCATAACTTGTTGAAGATTCAATAATGATTAACTACTCAAAATATCAAAAACTAAATAAATTGTTTAGTATGGCCATAATGTGAAAAAAAAATAAAAAATTTACAACATATCTGAAGCAGAACATATGTCTTAGTCAAGCATTCATAAGACCAAAATATCGTGATGTTTATCGTCATTGGTTTACTATCATGTTGGTTTTTTTCACACTAAACATGTGCGGTTGTTTCAGTTGACATTTTAAGCTGAAACAAATTATGGCTTCATCAAACATCCTATTTATTTAATTGCACATGTACATTGTTTAAAGTTCATTAGATAAATTCAATAAAAAAAAACGATTCTGAGAAACTGTTCTATCAATCTTTAATGTTAAACATTGAATACATGCATAGTGTTGCCATATACAGTACTATACAATTCATCAATGATGGTGAAAACCCTAATATAACAAATTTTTGTTTCAGTCCGTAAGTTGCAAATTCAAGTGTGATTTAGAGAATTATTACAATTTAAACTGCAACGCAGTACACAGAACAGCTGTGAAATTGTTTTTCTTTTTAATTTTAAAATCATTATTATTTACTCATAAGCCGTTGACCATTAACAAAAAAGAAATAAACATTTACACCATTTATGAAGCATAAAACTGGTCTTGTCAAGCACACATGAGAGCAAGAACTATAAAGTCTTATGTCTATTGCTCAATATTTTTTTCTTTACATGACACATATATGCAGTGTGCTGTCCTCTCACTTTACACTAACGTGAAACACGTATCGTGAATAAGATCCCACAATATAACAAAATTGAAGCAAAAATATGAAAAACAAAACCCAAAAAATAACAACAAGAAAAATAAAAAAAAAAAAAAAAAAACACCGTACAAATGTAGTTATCACAAAGTTAAATTGCGATTATTCAATGTAAGATAATCCCAAGATTCATTATTATCTTGTTAAGCAATCACAGATAATATTTCTTTGAGAAAGGAAAGGTAATTATAGTTTGCAAAGCGTAATGATAACATGATAAGATTATAAATATATCTTTCCTACAAACATCATACACGTGCACAGAGCAAACACTAAATAGTCTTGAAATCACTTGGAGAAATATGGTTCATTACAGGTCAGTTAGATACACAAGTACCAATTTGTGTATTTTCTATCTTTGGTATACACTTTTATTGGTTCAAAAAGCAGCAAAGAAACTACTACCTTGATGTCCAAAGAAAGACATCGGAACTGTTTATGGTGAAAAAATGTGACCCTCGTAAAATCATTGTAACATAAATGGTATTTTCAACGGTCTGTTACAATCCGTTGAATGCTGGAATTAAATATTTAAACGTTCTACAAACTGCAGTATACCAGCAGCACAACAAAGTTTCAAACTAAAAAAAAGAAAGAAACAAATACCTTTAAATTTAACATGCTTTATAAGTTGGTATTTTGAAGATGCAAAATGAAATGTAAAATGTGCTATACACTACTTGCACGTTCAAAAAACCATTAAATGATGGTTCTTTTTTTTTTTTTAAATCGAAATAAAAACATGCAACAATATACGTTTACCTAAACTGACGTACATCTGCAATGTAAAATATTTTACCTTTCTGGTAAATGCTGTATAATGATTCCGCTAGAGTCTTAATAATTTTAAATTTTCGTAGTCAAATATTTTGGACACATGAGGATAAATGTGATGGTAAAATTTGTAATACAATCAGATTTTGTAGATGCACATTATGCGTTTTGTGCATTATTTACTTCCAAAGACCTCTAGACTGAACATGTAACATGAACCATACTATCAATAGTGAACTGTACAGATGGTTTTTATACTATAATATGAGAAGACCTCAGTGTGTGTGTCGCATGTACCATGCATATGCGCATTTGTCATCCTTGCTTATGATTATTCAGTTTGTGTTATTTTTGGAAGGCAACGAAAACAATGACGTCCGAATAATGTTTTCATCACCAGTCGTACTTTTAAGTTATAGACAAGACGTATGTTTAGTGCTGTTTTAAAATGTTCATAGTACTTGTGGACAGGTCAATTATTTTCACGTTTTCGGTATCCTTTGCTCTCATTTATACAATAAACAAAGTGTATCCACGGCAGTCAATGATATATGATCATATATTATATTTAGTTGCTCTATATACTATACCAGTTACTGTCGTTGGTAGTAAGTACACTTTGAATTGGAAGTAGACTTTGAAGAGTAATGGAGAGGGCTCAAAACAATTGTCCTGTTGCAATGGTACCCGCAGACTTTTGATAACTTGCCTAAATTTCCTCCAGTGATAAAATATTTTTGAAAAATTCAAAATGTTCTCAAAATGATTATGTTGTGTTAGTAATACAATTTTGATTCAATTTTGCACACACCATACCACTAACCTGATCAGAATAATAATATTCTAGTATACATTCATGTAGCAAGAACAAACGTGTTTTAAATACTTCGTATTTCTTTTTATTTTTAGCTTCTATTGGTGCGACAAGTGCGATAGGTACGTGTTTTAAATATTTCGTATTTCTTTTTATCTTTAGCTTCTATTAGTGCGACAAGTGCGATAGGTACGTGTCTTCTATATTGAAAGCAAATGATTTGCATCAAGTAAAACAAAATGTTATATTATCATATTACTAAGATGTAATCGTTCATTGTGAAAAGCATTTTACATACATAGTATACAATTCGTTTCACAAATATACAAACGAGATTCAGCAGATCCTCAATACAACGATAACAAGTATAAAGGAGAGTAATATAAACTTTCCAAAAAAATTGTGATGAATTAACCACTTTTTGGTACGTAGGCTTTTTAAATGTTTTCTGTGTGATAAATGTAACCTAGAAAAATATGTTATTTAGTCCTGATAACCATATCACTGGAAGCCAAGATACAGTTTTCATATTTTGTTGTTAAATGATATGTTTCAACTACGTTTCATATTTCACCATTATTTCCTGAAATTTTTGCTAAAACAAAACAAAACATATTGCTGAGTTTTGTTGTCTGAATAAAGATAAAAGAATGAAAGTCTAAAATATTTCCAACATAATGTCAGTTTATAAAACGATTATATTTATGTATTACAGACAGATGACCTTAATCAAAGAAGTTTAGAGGAGGCTAGTCAACAGCTGTCTGTCAAGAATATAATAAATTATTTTTAAAGATGTTTTAAACTATTGTAGTAACTGGTGAAAAAATACTAATTCCAATGACCCAAATTAATATGTCTGTAAATGTTACTTTATTTGTATATTGAATATAATAATTGTTTTCCACTCGTTCAGTAAGTTGATTACGTTTGATTTTGTCAATTTATTTTATACACCTTGAACTTAATTGCAGTTGTAATTTTCTGTTTACGTCTTAACATTTGTTGTTGTGATAAATATAGTAAATATAAGTTTAAATATAAACTTATATTTACAATGCTTTAATTACCATGTATGTTTATAATTGCTGTAGAGCTTGAATTAGAACATCAATGAGCTGTTTTATCCATTTATTTATTTTAAAACGATAGATAACTAACATCGAAGATTCGCGTTTAAAACAAACAAATTTTCACATTTGTTTTGATATTCAGATATTCAACCAGAGAAAACAACTTTTCTAGGAGTGTTTATTAAATATGAAAAAGAAAATGTTTACTTTCTGTAAATTATGCTCGTTTCATATAAGATGAAATGGGACATTATCAAAAAAGCATCATACTTGACCGACGATAAACTTCGTTGCAGTAATATTTGATGAGGAATAGTGGAGAAAACTGACGTATATATTTGTTTAAGGCCAACTTCCGAATTTGGTAACATAGAGCTCACTAAAAAAAGTCCAAGTGTCTATTTCAATAACGAACTTTACACCATGAGTATCGTTTGTACACAAGCATTTAGATGACGATCATGTTTTATTGGAGTAAGACATGTACTGACTATAGAAAGCTTTGCAAATAAAAGCTGCGTGTATTCTTCGAATAGTTGTGCCACCTTTAAGTTATAAGGTGACTTTCTTTCTTAAATGCTGCAGAAAAAAAAATCTGATAAAGTAATTAAATGACAAAAACACTGTACTGATTATTTCGCTTATATTGATTTATTTATACTAACAAGCTTTTAATTTATATGGCAGAAATGAGAGTCAAGATTTGCATTTGTTTTATAGTTTTACTGGTACAAAACGGACACACTGAAAACTCAATTTTGTCGTTATTATATTCTTATTTAGATTGCCTGTAATGACTGTTGCATCCTATGGCGTGTATAATTCACAATGTGTACAACTCTTCGGAATGTTGTTTTGAAGAAGGCACCATTAATGTCCTTATCCTTACAATTGCACAAAGTTTACAGGGTTGCAGGTATCAAAGAAAGAAGTTATGAAGTCGTGATTAACATTGTGTCCGTAAATACTCTGTTTCCTCTGAATTAAGATAATATAACACCGTATATACATATATAAACATTTTTTAATTGTATTGCCGTTACTTGAACAATTATTTTGAAGAACTATATACTAATCAATTCAATAAAAATGTGTTTTTACTTTACATTCGTCGTATTATGATGGTCTGACACTTTGTAAAACTCAAACACTTCTTACAAATATTGACTTGACTAAAGGCAACAAAACTCAATCATTCTGTAATATTTAGATGGAAACTATGTAGGATGGTGTATCTGATTTGTTAATTTTCTCGATTGACAGTATGCATTTATTTAAATTACTGGATCTATACAGGTGTCTTCGGTTGTCTTCACCAAATGACTCTGTTGTTTCATTGCAGTGGTTTAAAAAATGTTTTAATTTGTGATGAACCTGCTGTTTGCATTCTTATTCATATTTCGCCATCGGTCTCAAGTAATGCATTAGCTTAACTTCTCTATGAGGGGTGAATCTTACATATAATATCTCTGTTTAAAGAAACGAACTATACCCACCAGACCATACCTGGCCAGTAACCTTGACCCTAGTATATAAGCACCTGTTCCATAATAACTTGTCATTATTTTTCTTGAGGGTTTGAAGTGAACACTTCACGTGAGTACTTTTTTGTTATTTTATTTTTATCTTAAATTTGGGAGAAAGTTATTAAAGTTACATTAACTTGTTTACGATGTACGACAAGTTCTAATGTTATTTTGTTATTTACAAATAATAATTCCTCAATTGTCTACGATGTATGACAAGTGTTGATGGAAATGAATTTAAAAATTTCTTGTCTACGATGTATGACAAGTGTTCATGGAAATTAATTAAATATTTTATTGTCTACGATGTATGACAATTTTATATATTCATTAAGTTTTTGCCTTAGTACGATGTACGGCAATTACTTTTTCATACCCCTGTTTGTTAAACAGGTAGATATTTAAAAGTATTTCTATTCACCTGAAGGTCGTGAGTACTCTTCACAATTTCCACGTGTTTTACCTGCACAGGTACATATTTTTGTATTACAATGGCTGAATTTGTTTATGCAAATGTTTTGTTTTTGCAAGATGTTTAGAATGATGTTTACACTTACAAGGGTGATGGTTATGATTTTCATCACCTCTGGAATGTTTTAGAAATTAAAGATGATAAATTTAATAGGAAAACAAGAGGTATTTTGAATAAATCCTCTTCTTAAACAGTTATAAAACCTAGTAGTTTTATAATAAATCATGATAGCATGGCAATTGCAAATAATTGACAAAGCAACAGAACCTGTAAAATTAGTATATTTTAAAATCTAGTGCTACTTGTATAACTTCAAAATCTACTTGATTTGTGAATGTTTCTCACGAAAGTGCTGTTGAGATTTAAGATAGGCATGTATATTGATACATTTACTCATTATTATTAATGACTATGTAGTAAAGAACCTGTATGAATCATGAGGTGTGAGACAGTTTCACTGCCTTTAACTCTAGCAGAGTTTGTAGAGAAACCTGCTGCTATTTTTGAATTTTGCCATTAGAGGCTTACTTTAATGAAGATTTAGTTCTAATTTTTGATCTGATCTACTGAAATGATACGGTGTATGTACCTCCTTTTGGAGCTTGTGCTATGGCTGATGATAGTCCAGCCGGAGTTGAATTTGATACATCTTTTGATCCTGCTTTAAGGTTTTCAGAAGCCTTTAAGGCTTCTTTCATTGAGATTAATGGTCCATTATCTCATCCTGTTTGTTGAACAGTTTAATCATGATTTTGATAAAATCAGGAAAATATAAAGTTCATAGAGGAAATACTACCACACTGAGAACTGTGACAATCCTAGTGTGTCTAGGATAAATAAAAAATCGATATGGCACTGCCTAGACAGGCCCACTCTGTGGTTTCAAAGATGCAGGAAACCCAGAGATACTTGTTTAAGGGGTTGATCATCATCCCTATTGTTGAGTTGGCTATTTCTTGTTGTAGGAATGAGCCATTGGATCTTGATAATACAAGGATTTTATTGTAAAATTCTTTTTGTTTGTTTGACCATGGGTTTCTGGTTAAACCCATAGGAGATGCTCAGACACATTTAGATGATAATACTTATTTGTAATTCTGTTGTGATAGTTGCTTTATCACATTTCTAGTTATGATTGCAAAAAGCAAACTTAGTGTTTATACAAAGATTCTAAAGCAACTTGTAGATTCCTTGGAAGAGGTTCCAGGTCTAGCAATTAATTTACTCCCAGCTGTTATGGGAAAGGCAATATCAGTTTTTTAACTGCAGATGCTCTGTTGGTCAACAGAGCGACTATATTAGTAGGCATTTTCCTTCATTGAGAGGGAGAGGTTTCCAAAAAGGGAACAGAGAATCTCGAAGAGGTCACATTTCTCAACCAGTTGCTATATATACAGTAGATAACTTAAATATTATGATTTGGAAAATGTTACTAATGATCTATTGATATTAGATTTATTAAGAAATGGTTATAAAATTATTTTTAATGATGCACCACAAGGTTTATCATTTTTGAATTAAATACATTTCACCTTTCATAAGGATGAATTTATTTCAGAAGTCCAAAAATTGATAGCTAGGGGGGCTATTTAAGAGGTTGATCGATCAATGGAAAATCAGTTTATTTCCTTTATTTTTTTAGTTCCTAAGAAAGATTGGTCTTCAAGGCCTGTAACTATTTGAAAAATTCAGACAAAATTAGTATTATTATCTATATATATATATAGAGAGAGAGCTAACATCTATAGATCTTACAGATGCATATTTAAGTATAATTTATGATTATATCACAATTTCCTGTTTCATGTGGAAAAGACATTGAAATGATATTTATGTTTTTTGTTTTGGATTGGCTTCTGCATCAAGAGTTTTTACTAAGGTTTTAAAACCTGTCTTATGTATTTATGAAATAATGTCACTTGAAGTATATACATGCTATAATTTATACATTGATGATTCTTTTATTATGGATCAGAGTTTAGATTATTGTATTGTGAATACAGAAGAAGTGGTGCAAATGCTTGATAAGCTGTGCTTCGGAATAAATTTTGAGAAGTTGGTACTCATAACTTGGAAGCACATTGTTTTCCTTTGTCTCATTATTGATACTGAGCTATTTTAGTTTTTTCTGACAGATGGGAAATGGTAAAATTATCTCCCTTGGGAAATTCTTCTTAAATAGAATTGTGTAACTGTATTATAGATGATTTACATCATTTATTGGTCTTGTGACGAATGCTTTTAATGCAGTATCTGTGGGAATGTTACATTGCAGAAACATGGCGAGAAATAATGTTGAAACACTGTATAGAAATGTTACAGTGTTTATTATCATCAATAGGTGAATTTTTTTTTAATAATTTAAAATCAGAAATTAAAAATTTGATTTATAGACCCATCAAATAAGTTTTTGGATTGGACCAGATTCCACTGACATAAGAAGGATTTGGGATCCAAATTTGAAGAAAATGTTTCTGTTGGTAGATGGAGCTTCTTTAAGAGTATGCACTTATTTCAAATAGATTTCATAGTATTGTGGGCTATATTTTTCTTATGGAGAAAAAGTTTTAGTCACAGAGAGTTATACAATCAGAAAATACAATTTCAGTAGCTTTTATTATGCAATAGGAGGTATAACCTCTTTGTCACTTAACATGCTTACTACAAATATTTCATTATTTGGGCTTGGTGTTCAAGAAGGAACATTTTTATCACAGCTCTTTATATTCCTGGTAAGAAAATTTTGATGCTTATCATATGTCTAAAAAATTTACAGATTCAAAAGGATGGCAATTGAAAGAAGATATATTTGTTTTGTTTTTATCACGTTTTCATTTTCAAATCTGTAGATAATTTCCTCGTTGTCTTTTGACCAACAAGCTCCTTTCAGAGATGTTTGTATTTTTCATGATCAGAATTAAGACCTTATATTTTCCCAACTTTTTCATTGTTGGGGATAATTATAAAGGAAATTATTAGTGATAATGTTCAGAAGGCTCTTTTGATTATCCTTTTTGGCTTGCTCAGAGTTGGTTTTCTTTGCTAAGACCAATTTTAATTTTTTGTCAGTTAAACTGCTAAGCATAAAAATTAGTAACAATGTTGCATACTGAAGATAATGTCTTACCGTCAGGAAGAGACTTAATTTAACTGTATATTGTAAAAAATATAAGTGAACCAACACCTGAAGGGTTGATTGTGCAGCAGGGTAAAAGTGTATATTATTCTCAGAAATCACTTTAATATATACAGGAGATTTCAGAATCATTTGTAAAATATATTTACACTTCATCTTGGAGACCTTGCATCTATAATCAAGCATTATCAATATTTTTTGAGAAATTTCATTATTTGGTGTGTTCAATTAGAGAACCAATTCCTTATCACCATCTAAAAAGGATGTTATTGATTATTGATTTTTTTGTAAAACACAAGCTTTTCATATTCAGCATGTTTAATGTGTATTTTCCTTGTTCTATGTTGAAACAGACTTTATCCTTTAAGAAATAGATGTTACTTATTTTGTTTGTTTACTACATGTATTTGTGGAAGGTTGCTTAAACCTGAATCTGCAAATGAAGAGTTAGATACTCTTTCACTTGGGAGATGAATTTAGTGCTTTCTTTTTTAAGTTCTTAATATTCATTGGAGTATTTAACATTGAAGACTGTCTTTTATACTTTGTCTTTATTTGCCTTGACTACATCTGCCTTAAAGTACTATCTTTATCAGCTGTAGATTTACATTCTATGTCTTTCATTCTGAGACATGGCACTTTATTTTTTCATATACATGAGTTTTTGAAAAATACTAGATCTGTTAGTTAGTTTACCTAATCAGGTGATCATAGGTTTTGATAAACCAAAACTTTGTGTTGTTAAGACAATGATTTATCATGTTTTGTGTACAAAATAGGTGAGAGAATACATCTAAGTCTTTTCGTAAAGTTTAGATAGTTAGAGAGAGTTCTAATTTTATCCGAGGTTTTAAGGTTAACTCATTTAGAGGAACCTTTTCATAAGTGCATTTAGCTTCAGGATGTTCTATCAAGGACATTATGGCAACAGTTTTGTCTGGACATATGGTGAAACTTTTTACAAGTTCTATATCAGGAAAGTAAATAATATCAGTACTAAAACACTTTTCTTCAGTTGTAGTTACTGGATGATCTTGTGATTTTTATCCTTTATTAAATGTTGGCATTTATATAAAAATTGTTTTTAGTTTGTGTCTACACTTTAAACAAGCTAATTCATTACTTGAGACCGAAGGCGAAATATGAATAAGAATGTTCCTTCATCCAAGTATATCTTGGATGTGCAGGATGAAGGTCATTCTTAGAATATGAGCCTGAGGCTCGAAAGTAATTAATTCTCACCCCAGGGATTATCAGTCAGACCCACCCTTTTCCCCTGGGCTTTATTTTTGGTCGACACAAACTTGCTTAAAATTATGACAAGTTATTATGGAATAGGTGCTTATATACTAGGGTCAAGGTCACTGGCCAGGTATGGTCTGGTGGGTATAGTTCGTTTCTTTAAACAGAGATATTATATGTAAGCTTCACCCCTCATAGAGAAGTTAAGCTAATTCATTACTTTCGAGCCTCAGGCTCATATTCTAAGAATGACCTTCATCCTGCACATCCAAGATATGCTTGGATGAAGGAACATTATTTACGTTAACACGTTAAAGAAATGGATTGTGCATGACAAAATATATAGTATCTTCCATGTTGAAATATATACATATATATATATGCTTAATGTTGCCATGGCTGTTTTAGTTGTTGACAGTTCAAGTCTGGCATCATATTAACGGGAAAGAGAGATAAAATGATACGAGCAATAATCTTCTGTACAGTATTTTCCTTTATAAAAATCACTCGAATTCAAAACACAAACACAAATTTTCTGAAACTGACATTAACAAATTGCTTGATTTCTTGATTGACGACATAACTTGTACGCTTGAAAAAACGTGTTCTTTTTAACAAAAACTCGACGACTTGTGCCCCCTTTTCTACCTACTTGTTTCTTTATTCATATTAGACTATCTTCAAAAATTATCTTACGAAAAACAATAAAGACGTTAGCAGTTTCTCTAAATTGTATGTTCTACTATAAAGATGATGTTCGCTCATTAGATAATTTAAAATTTGATGACTTTATTGAACGCATCAATGCCATCAAACTTGAGATTAAGGATACAACAGATGCAGTTAAGTCTGTCTCATATACTGACTTTCATTTCGATATTGACAATGAGGGTGGGTTGAAAACACAACTTTACGACAGAATAGATAATTTCAGATTCCTAATTGTAAACATTCTAGTTCTGTGTAGCAACATTCATACAGCGTCTACACAATATTATACATATCCCATTTGAATTGATATTCCACGGCTTGTTTTTCTCTCATGTTTTCATTGATAGAAGGTAGCTGCTAACAATTTTGATAAATGCCTTTTTGTGCATCTTTCTTAAATATTTGTTTCTTTTGTATTGGTATACAGATACTTGTGGTACTTGTACATTCTGTATTTATTGTTTATGATATTCTCGTATCCTTGTCGTTTTTTTTTGCTAATGTGCTTTGTCTTTATGACTTTTAGTGTTATTTTGAAAACTTGTTTTTTTGCTCGTCTTTCATTTCTGCTATGTGCTTTGTGTACGTGCCTTTTTTATTATGTTTCTTCGTTACATCCATGACGTTTTTCTGTACGTATTAATCCCGGCATTGTGTTATTGAACTATGGTAAATTCGTGTATTATTGTCTTTAATGTTTGCTAATATGCCTAATCTGTATGGCATTTTGTGCATCTTTGTTACATGTTTGTTTATTTATTGCAAAATGTTGAATGCTGTATTATTGACCTATTATGTCTGTTTGTTTTGTTCACGCATGGTAGTCAATATAATGAAAATTGATGCGAATGTCATACACGTGAGAGGTTCAGCTAGCTATTAACCCAGAATCAATCCACCATTTTCCACAGAACAAAATGCCTGTACAAAGTCAGGAATATGACAGTTGTTGTCCATTCGTTTGATGTGTTTGAGCTTTTGATTTTCACCATTTGAGTAAGGACTTTCTGTTTAAAATTTTTCTCAGAGTTGAGTATTTTTGTGAATTTTCTTTTTTTCATATTCTATCTGAGATAGAGAGGAAATTGAACCGGAAGTGACATGCTGTCAAATTTTACACAATTAAACAAACAAACGGAGAGACTGGGGTTTGACAATACGGAAGCAGTTGTTTAACCGTTTATTATTTTTGCATTGGAACTTTCACTTTATGTATGGCTTAATATTGTCGAAGCTTGTATACAAACGTTCACTTCACTGGTGTAAGTTTAGACACTCCCTGACTTAGGGAACAATAAGTCGAGTGTAAGTAAACATGATACGTCTGTAACCAAATGTAAACTGCTTTGGTATTTGTTTATTCTTTTACCGTAAATGAATAACTTAAAAACTCGACGAACAAGTATAAGTTTGTTTAATTGCATGGCACGTAGGGTGCTGGAAGTATATAAACATACATCGGTAAAGCAATGACGTATTTCTTATCATTTAGTCATTCAGTATTCACCTGAAATATAATGTGAAATATACTTTACCAACATTACAATGTGATAATTGTCTTCGGATCTATGATTAGAAAGACTGAAGGTAAGAACAAAATAGCACACGATTTGTTTGATGACCGGTATAAACATCATACTTGTTAAAAAAATAAGAAAAGTATGCAAAATGCTGTCGGTAACTTTATTCTACAATATGTGAATATCAAAGTGATGTTTTCGTGAAATATTTAGATAATGGATTGTCATGATGATTAAAAATGTAAGTGAACGGAACCAAGGAATATGTGAACGTGGAACAATAAATCGAAAAAAAATGGATAATACGATTATCTATTCATCATCATATGTTTGAATATTAATATAAAACTTCGTATGATACTGTGAAAACAAGTAAGTTTGTCATATTGTTAAAGCCATACAATTTGATAACGGTAAACTTTTTTGTGTATTTATGCAGGTATAAATATTACTTTGAAGCATTTGCTTGTTGTTTCAATTAATGAGAACGAGTTTACTTTAAAACCAGGTTAAATCTGCCGTATTTTAACATAATTACATGCCTGTACCAAGTCAGGAATATGACAGTTTTGTCCATTCGTTTGAGGTGTTTGAGCTTTTGATTTTGCAATTAGATAAGGGACTGTCCTTTTTGAATTTTCCTCGGAGTTAAGTATTTTGTGATGTGGATTTTTTTGCAAAATCGTGTAATGAAATGTAATTTACTCCTTTTGAGGCGCAATACCGGATAATTCTTAATATACATGCTGTAAAACTTATGTAAGACAACAAAAGGACAATCACTCTGACAAAGATAAATTAAGCATCGAAAAGATAAAACAAACTCTTAAAAACGCACACTACCCAACCTGAAACGTGCACTTCAAACTTAAAGTAATAAAAGTAGGATACAAACCAAAACAATAGTCTTTTTTTTAGCATCCAAAGTTTGGTGTATCATATTCCTAAATGCGTATACTGATAGGATTGTCATGTTAAATATAGCCAACTCATCCTTTTTTTTTTTTATCAAAAGGTGTCCCATCAAATGATGTAGTCATATCACCAGTTATCGGTGCTGCTAGTGATATTATTGTTACGGTAGTTTTGATACTAATATGCTGGCGTAGTCGACGAAGGACTACTAGCAGTATCTGATTTACCATCCTATAACCCTAATTTAACTGATTGAAATATTGTGTCTTCATCATATGAATATTAAGTACAATCCCTCCCGTTAGGGGTTAAGAATTATACCATCATAAAATATATGAGAAGAACAAACCAGTGTCATGTAAACAACTGGTTTTAGAATAAAGTGTTTATCTCCGATGCAAAGACCATATAAGTGAATCAATTACAAAATACACTCGATTTTGGCTATTGCTAATATGAGTAATCCATCAAATATATGCTAGGTATATTTCTTATCAATTAAACAAATTATCGGCATCAATGATCCTGAATATTTCCCACTTTTAACCAAAATAAAAAGGCACAGAACTAGGACATACATTTAGGTGCAAATAACAAATACCGCTTTTCTCATCACCAGCACTTCGTCAGGACAATTTCGTTTGGCGAATATGCCACACTTTTGCACAAAAAATCGTTGTTATATTCCTCGTATGGCGTAGTAGAGAAGTAAAAAAGCAACAACACTAAACGTAGATGAAAGCAAAAACATGAGTTACTATTTACACATAACAATGAGCAAAATTCATTGTGCATAGCAAACTATACAGGTGGTGTATTGAAAACGACTCATTCATGGTGACAGAAACATGGCTGCCTTCATTAAAAATTTGAATGTTAATTTAAAAAAAAATACCATTCAAAAATAATATTGCCTTAGAAGCACCAACGAAACAAAAGAAAAGAAAAAAAGCTACATAATGTTCATGTGTGTTACAATGATATAATACTTATCAGGTGTATAATGCATATTAGAAACTGACTTAATCCCGATAGGAAAATGACCCTAAGGAATTGACAGTCACAAGACAAACAAATGCAGTGATACATTTTTAACAAATCATGTTGAAATTTAGATATGAACCATTCAAAATATTCAGTCGACAGAGCCTTTTAATTTCCCTTCAAGATTTGCTAATGCTATACAACTGCATACAAAAACATTATTATTATAAAAAATAATTTGTTCATTTATCTTATCAATTCAACATTGACAAGTTGTTGACGCCAGCTACAGGGTTATCACAAACTAGTCAAGGCGAGACAGACATGATTTACACTGTGAAGACTGTGACATACAGTATATACCACATCTTTATTTTGTGAAATAAAAAACATGGTAACTTTAGACTTTTCTGCTTCGATTTCTGAAACAAGTCCAAACTATTTATGAAACAGATACTTAATATGTTATTGATTTCTTTCGCCACAGCAAGATCAAATCAAAAAGACAAAAGACAACAACCTTTGGAGCGAGTTATACAAGATATAATTTGCCAATCGAAATATAATTGAACATGAACTAATTATTTTTATTGACATTTCTAACAATATTCTATAATCTTTACCAGTATCAATGATTATGTTTCGAGGGAAAAGTCTGATGAAAACCTGTTTGAAGGAAGATTTTAACACGCACATTATGTTTGTGCCTCTCCCAAATGAGAAGCCTGTAATTATGTTTTTGTCCTTTTTGTATATCGCATATTTTTTATCCTTCATTATCTTGTTAATAATTCACGCAATTATTTTTCTAGTTTTTGGGATCATTATGTCTAACTATGTTTTATGATTATTGCGTTTTCTTGATTGCCGTATAGTGAGAGTTATCTGTTAATGTCTATGTCATTTGTAAATAGTGACGTCACTAACGATTACATTTTCTCATTTTATATCAACACAAAACTATAATGTGATGACCAAATTAAATCGACTTATGATTATAGTATGTGTCTACAAAAGAGCCCATAATCATTAACAATGATGGCAAGGTCAGATGACTGCAATTTAGACATGAACAGAAATATTTTGGTCCTCAATGCTTTTTGTACTTTATTTGACCTTTTAAACTTTATTGTTAACGTCACTAACGAGTGTTTTGTAGATGAAACGCGCGTCTGGAGAAAATAAAAAAATTCAATGATGGTATGATGAGTTTACCTAAAGCAAATATTACCTATAGTTAAACACTTGCTAAATCAAGAAAATGCGATCATAGTCTTCTTTGTTTGATCCCCACAGTAAGCTACCGTGTTATCTCTATTGAGTATTGATACGAATTCATCCAGAGCAATGATGTCAGCGATCCAGAAGGGATATCAGTCAGGTGTGTTAAACTTTTAATATTTATTTGGGTTTATTTGTTGAGTTGTAAACATGGAGTTTTGATTAAGCATATCGTACTCATTTTCACCCTTTATCCATGTTACATGCTTTGTCTTACGTAGACATGTATGTGCCCTAATCTTGAGTTTTACATGCGGTTTTGTAGAACAGTGAGATGATATTGTCTCTTATCTTCGCTCAAGCTTGATCTGGTAGGCTGAAATAATTTCTTCGGAAGTTTTACAGGATATGTTTGTTTATCCACATGATCACACAAATGATTTTGGTCGCAGTAATAATTTCATCCTTTTATTGCTTATATGACATCTTCAAATGAGTGACTTATACTTCGGTTGTTATCCTGAACTCATAGTGAACCTGCAATGAGAGGAATACATGAATTCGTGGTCAGTCCATGTATATGATGATAATATATCCAGAGAAGAACATTGTAATACAGTACCTTTATGAAAACATACATACAACTTGGAGTTTAGTATGGCGTTCATTATCACTGAACTAGATTATATTTTTGTTAAGGGCCCAGCTGAAGGACGCCTGTGGGTGCAGGAATTTCTCGCTGCATTGAATACCTGTTGGTGACCTTCTGTTGTTATCCGTTCTATGGTTGAATAGTTGTCTTTTTGACACATTCCCCATTTCCATTGTCAATTTTATGAATGCATGTTAACATAAACGGAATTTTATGTAATATAGATTGATGTGCATCAACAATGTAACATTTGCTACTTTTTCTTATAAATGCTGTAAAATGGTTCCTCTAGAGTTTTAATATTCCTAAAATGTTTGTATTCAAATGGATGCCACGCAATATTTTAAACGGTACGAAAAGTAAAATTACTGTTGATGGGGTTATTTAATTACCAGTATTTATTTTAATATATATGATTTTTTTTCCTGTTGTTGTCATTTCTAATGATATTTTTGTCAACCATTAAGAAAACTGGCTACATGTCAGGGACAAATAGGGAGAAATTCGATACCAAAGTTTGTTCTTACATTAAATGTTGCCTTGTTAACAATGCGCAATGTTTAATCCTTCCTTCCTTCTTTCAGAACACTGCACGACGGAACAAAAAATCTGAACCCATAAAACAAACAGTGATGTACTTATATAAGTATCGATATCGTTGAACCCGCATATGATTTAGCAATCTACAATTGTCTTTTTATCGAATACCAATGTACTATTGTCTTTTTATCGATTACCAATCTACACAATGTAAGTGGATAAATAAGTAAGTTGGTCTACAAATATTTCACATTGTTTTTGTTTTATTTACATATTTTGTTTCAATTTCTGCACACGTCATTACACTGAGCTGGTTAGAATCTGAATTGTTTAGTATACGCTAAAATTAGAACAAACTTGTATTGAATGTTTATAATTTCTATTAATTTTTTTTGGTGCGACAAGTGCCATAAGTAAGTATCCATAATATGCAACGCAAATAATTAGTAGCCAATAAAAAAAAAGAAGGTTATATTATCATATCACTAAAACGTAATCGCTCGTTGTGAAAAGCGTTTAGATAGAAAGTTAACGATGTTTTTAAAACAAATATTCTAACGAGGTTCAAGGAATGATATCAACTATAAAGGAGAGTAATTTCAATTTTTGAAGAACATACTTTTTCGTTCATTGACATTTTAATGTTTTCTGTGTTATATATATCATCTAAGAAATATCTGTTCATATGTCTCGATAATCGTAAGCCAAGATACAGTTTACATATTCTGTTATTTGAATAATATGTTTCAACTGTTTTTTTTTTATATTTCATTTTGAATTCCTTAAGTATTTTCTAAAAGATGTAAAAAGAAAGTGCTGTAATAAATATGCTCAAAACAAACAAAAAGCAACTAGTGTAGAGTTGTGTAGTATGAATTATGAATAAAGAATGAAGTACTAAAATATTTTCAACATAATTTCATTTTTTAAACGTGTACATTTATATATAACAGAAAGATGCCCTATATCAAAAACGTTAAAAGCAGTAGAGAAAACAGAATAATAGTTCTCCAAAATATAATCAACATGTGTTCGATAATGTATGGAATAGTGTTGTAACTGGTGAGAAAACTATTATTCCAATGACAAAACACTTATCATTTAGTACATGTAACTTTTTAGTTTATGTTGGATATGATAGTTGTTTTCCACGTAACATTGTCAATTTATTATCGGCTAATGCATTTGCATGTCCCTTTGGTATCTTTTCCATTATTTTATGTACAAATCAATTAATGAACAGTAAAATGTTAAGCAACACCTGAAAACTTCACAATTAAAGACTCATTTAAATGTTCGATTACGCCAAATTCATCCGTTGCATGGTGTTATGGTAAAACAGCTTAACCTTGTATTACCGGTAAAATCAATTGAAAAGGGTCGATCGCATCAGATTGAAAAAGGAACAAAGCGCACAAAGAATTAAACATTTGTTGAATATAAAACCATCGATGCATTGTTCGTTTTTTTTTGGTTCTATACAGTATAAGGACAAATCAAATACATATTTGGATATGTATATATCTATAAACAAAATTTATACTTTCATAGTATTTGCCATGTTCATGTTCAACTAGTTAAGAGGCATTTGATTCCGTTTAAATTACTTTTGGATATCAAAACAACGACGACTGCATTACAAAACACATTTCTGCGTCTTCCGAAGGCCCCAAAAAAGTTTACCGAATGATCAACATACCTCATTAAAATCATGATGAATATGATATTGTTTTATTTTTGTTTCTTCTATTATTTGCTTTAGATCTTGCATTATATTGATATATTTAAAAAAAAAAACCCATGTGTTAGCGTTATGGAGATGATAACAGAATCATCGTCTGGAAAAGGTTTTACATTTACGGGATCAGCTGACTAGGCCATGCTCTATATTGTACTTGAACTGAACTTGTATTACTGCAGCTGACATAGTTAAGCCTAGTAGTCAGCATTTAGGTGATTACATGAATATCAATTATATAGCAATTTTCATAAATTCACTATTCTCAAAAGTCAGACTTTTTAAAACAAAACTGAGGATTATCTAATCCCAGGCATATATTACCTTAGCCGTATTAGGCAACATCTTTTTGAAATGTGGGTCTACAATGCTCTTCAATGTTTTCCTTGTTTGGCTTATTTTTATATGAGAGTCACTGATAAGCCTTATACACCATTGGGTCGTTGCCACTGCTGGTGCGCGGAGGGTATCATAAGCCCAGTAGCTTGTTCTTTGACATGAATGTCAATTATATTGTTATTTTAATAAATTTCCTATTCACAAAACTTTGGATTTTTCGAAAAACTACAGATTTTCTTATCCCAGGCAACCCTAAGCCGTATTTTGCACAAGTTTTTGGAATTTTGGATTCTTATTGCTCCTCATTTTTGTACTTGTTGGCTTTATACCAAATTTTGATATGCTCTTCACTGATGAGTCTTATGTAGACGAACAACATGTCTTGTGAATTAAATTATAATCCCGATACTTTTGATAACTATTAAGCCTTGTTAACTCGGTACCTACATGAATTAGCAATTAACATGTGTATAGCATTTTAAGAGTTTTAAAAGCTGCTTTTAAATGTTCCGTTTACAAAGGTTTTGGGGACATACACTTATGAAGAAAAATATATTATAACAAATTGCTCTTCGAAATGTAGATCATGAAAATGACCAAGTTCAAAAGTAAATATATATTCATGTTGAAAACATTCTCGGTCGTCTTTTTACGATCACCATGTGTTAAATATGTATACTGGTATTTTCACACGTATTGAAATAGATTGTCGTTTACGACTCATCAATACGCTTTCCATTAATTACATTTGGAAGATCCAAGACATATTTAGAATGTTACTGACGTTCGTATGTAGTCGGTGTTTTCAAAGTCAGATACCTTGATGTTTTGAATTCAGTTTTTAATATCTAGTGTCATTATAATCATTATTATTTTAGTATTACTATTTTTATTACTTAAAGCAGATTAAAAGGGATATTTGATTGTCTATATATGAATAAACGTATACACATACGTGGCGCCAGAATAGTTGTTCTTCGAAAATACTTTATATACCAAGGCAGTACATTGTTTTAAAAATGTATATTAAGATTGACAAGGCTCAAACCAGAAGAGATGAAACCAAATTTGCTGCTACTCCGAACAAGATATTACAGAGTGATGTATTTTCTAACGAACATATTTACATATGTATACCCGGTAATACTTTACTACTGATTTAAACATGCTAAATGAAGGAGTAAGTACAAAGTATGTGTACAGTTCGGGTCTGTATACCTCAATGTATCATACAAAACATTAAAAGTACCGACCAACCTTGGTATCTGACTGAACGTTCTTACTCCTAGTATAAAAGAGAAAAAAATGTGTGGTCTTCGATCATAGGGAGTGTAGCTTGTTAAGACACTGTTTTAAAGTAAAGCCATTAAAAAAATTAACAGTCACAATTATCTTTTAAGCAATCTTTATACATTTTTATCAACAGTGTCATACGTAAATAATTAACCCCAAGTATGAAACGGTACATACACCTCTCTTAAAACGTCAGGCGTCAATTATGGTATAAGTTGCGGGAGATAAAGGTAACAAGGTTTAATATATTAGTTCCCTGGTTTCGGACTGCACCCTTAAAACCAGAACAGCCGAAACATGTTTTGTTATACGTATTATGCACAACCAACATCATCATGGTTTAAGTGGGCTATTCCATGATACTTGATAGGTTGATTTCCCAGGCAGTTATAGGTGGTGTTTATGTTCAATATTGACGACTAGCACAGTTAATGTTTATAAATAGATGCCCATAGTAGACGAATGAAAAGTTGTGAAGCATAGGGAAAGGAGACAACATAATGTGATGTGGCCTGTTACAATGTATAATACCTATATAAAGAAACTATTATGGCAAGAACCAGGAAAATGACAATGCCAAGAGACTGAAAGAAAATAACATGTCAGGGTCCGCGTTTAGTCAACAGCAACGCGAATTAATACTTATATTTTCTTATTACAAAACAATAAACAAATACCAACGATTGCAAAAAGAACAGTGTCTGTATTACAAGAAATGTTTGCATTTCACTTAACACGATGATGACTGCTGTACCCATATTTTGACTGTTTTATTTATTATGTCTGTTTGGTTCACGCATCATTGTAAATATAACGGAATTTGATGAGACTGTCATCAAAGCAAGAGGTTTAGCGCTTTCAAACCAGGTTTAATCCACCATTTTATACATTTGACAGTACTTGGCCATTCGTTTTTGATGTGTTTTGTCATTGGATTTTGCCATGTGATTATGGACTTTCTGATTAGATTTTCCTCTGAGTTCAGTATTTTTGTTATTTTACTTTTTTTAACACAATTATACCTAACACCCTTTTTACCTTATCTTAACTAAATGTAAGTTCAAGTTCTAAGACAGTTATAAGTCGCAGTTCCAGCAGCAACTTCAGTTATAATTCAGCTTTCAATTATACAAGCTCACCAAGTCAGTTATGAACGTACAAATTAACAGAGGAACAGTCTAGACGAAGAACATTAGTCGAAGGATACTATTAACGGGGTAATTGAAATCATTCATCAACGGTATTCCTAATAAAAGACAGAAGAAAACAATAACTAAATAATGTTTCCGAGTATGAGAAATCAAAATTATTTACTATTTTCAGATTTAAAATTATATGGACGTTTGTAAACGCGAGCAATATTGTAAGCAACACATTTATTTTGAAAACAAATCTTGTTTACTACTAACTGTGGGTTCATGTATTTCCATGGGTACGATTTTTTTTTGTGGATTGAAAAGAACGTACGTCTTTGCGGATACTTGCGTGCTTTTGTCAAATTCATCGTTTTCCTTTATAGAACAATTGTAATTCATGGAACACATAAATATGTGATTCACCTGTACATAAGGTATCTTACGAATTGAAATGAATCAACAGTAACTTTTTCACTTAGATACTTGTCTCATGGACAAAACAAATCAAGTTTTTTTTTATCACTACACGTTTAGATAAGAAAATGATAACAACTTAAGTGTTAAACTAACAAAAGTGGAAGTAGTATGAGCGTAAACATAACACATAATGACTGTTTGTGCTTTGTTGTTGTCATCTAGATCATGTATTCTATTTTCAAGAGGCAACAGGAGCATAACCCTGCTCAAAAGTCTTCAATCGATGAATCAAAAACAAATCTGTGTTGCACAATAAAACAGAGGGAGACACATCAAATATAAGAGGAAAGCAACGGAACAACAGAAATACTGAACTGCAAAAAAAAAGCAAACACCACAAACATACAAAGAAACGGACTATTTGATAACAACGGCCATATTATTCATTGCTATTGACTTTAAGGGAAAAAATGGTTGGCTGAACCTCGTGTTTTGGCTTTCCTTATATATAATTTTTGAAAATATCACTTAAATATTCTACTATCCAGAAATTACCTTAATCGGCCAAATAGGTATTAACTATCTTTGGAAATGATTGCTGGAATATTGAATCAGATTTACAAAAATAAAAAAAAGGTTTTCTATCTTATTCACACTATGTCAATACCAGACAAATAGATGTCCTTGCGGTAATTCAAGATATTGCAAGACCCGGTTAATCTCCATCAAACTAAACATCCAAGCCCCGTTAAATTACTTCCAACTAATATTAGTTCCTATTCAACTGGAAATTGTCCGCCTCATTGTAAGCTAAATCACTTAAGCAGAAAAGAAACCCGATATATATCTATATGTATCTTCAATCTATTTCATACGTTATCGATTTTTGTAACAGATATTCAAAATAAAATTACTTAAGGACAAATTCATAAGAAAATGAGTAACTTATAGTTATTGATTCAGTATATTTTTTAAAACAACATAAAAGAAAGTTTTCCATGTTGTGCTTATAGAATTATGAAAATACCTGAATTTATTTTAACTCTGCTTTTTGTTGGGGTTAGTGTTGTTTATTCTTTAGTTTTCTATGTTGTGTCATGTGTACTATTGTTTTTTCTGTTTGTCTTTTTCATTTTTAGCCATGGCGTTGTCAGTTTGTTTTAGATTTATGAGTTTGAATGTCCCTTTGGTATCTTTCGTCCCTCTTTTAAATTGATGCATTTCCATGGTTTTTTTTTCGCATTCGGATGAAATTGTGTTTGTTATTACACATTTTCATTTTTAATATGTTTTGAAATGTTTCAATCTTCACAGAAATCACGTCAATCAGAACATCAAACAATGGAAGAAGGTAACACGGCTATTTTCGCATATAATAAAGTCATATAGAGAATGATTTTGCTCATATAAAATAATTATTTCTTTCTTTTGTCTTTATTTTCAAGATGAATCAATTGAACGTATAATTCAATATATTCGAATATTTAAATGTTTTATGCCACGTATTGGATGGTGTCTGTTATGGGATTTTTTTTTTAATATTTCTGTTAATGGGAAACAAGATATGACTACGGCATTAGTTCATTCGAATACATTTAAATGTTATTTTTATATTACTAACCTGTGATAATCTAAGTTCGTTTTTAAAAACCTCCGATTTTTGTTTTACAGTGTGGGAAACCAGAGAAGTCCGTAGTTTTACACATCCTATATTATTTTTAAGTAGATTCAAGACAATAAAAATCAAAACCAAGGAGAAAACAAAGACTCACAAAACCAAAGGAACATAAACAGTTATGATTAATAAATTAGAAACAACACGAACTCCACTAAAAACCGAGAGTAAAATCAGGTGCTCCGGGAGAGTAAGCATTTCCTGCACCGTATACGGCACCCGTCGTGTTACTTCTTTGTTCAGTTCGGTAATGCTGTAATAGTTTATCATGACTGAGGAAGAATATCAGATATGATTTCTGACACACTTTTGTCATAATGGCCAATCAGCTCAAGATGGCGACCGTAAAAGTTCTTGAGTGATGACCTTGGTTTGATTGATTCATAGCCCTGTCTTAGCAACTTTTGAGAAAGCAGTTTTCCTGGTTCAACAAAATCAACGAACTTTGAGCTAGCTCTAGAGTAACGTATCAATTGAGACACATATACTCCATATGCTGGGGCCGCTGGGATATTGCTACACATAATTGGAATAAATATGAAGCAGATGTATCTGTGTCGGTAGTATCTTTAATTTGAAGTTCACTTGGATGCATTAAATGTAAGTGATCACTGAATCTATTATTATTAAGAGACAGTACATCATCAATTTACCTTAAGGATGAAATTAAAAGACTGGGCTAATTTCTTTTCTCCTTTCTGTACAAACCCTTGGATAAATTCTGCTTCATAGGAATACAAAAACAAATCTACAAGTAGAGGAGCGCAATTGGTACCCATTGGGATTCCAATAATCTGTTGGAAGACTATGCCTCAAAATTTAAATATTATGTTGTAATAAAAAAGTCCAGCATGGCAGTGATATCTTCTTCGGTGTATTTTTTGCTTGAGTCTGTATGATTGTTCACAAAGTAGACTGAATGCCTGCCCAAACCAATATATTTAAAACGTCTAGTGTCCTTTTTGTTAAAGACACATTAGCTGACGAGTTCTTTTAGTCGAGCTATACGTTTAGTATGTGTAATAGTGGTATAAAGAGTTTAAAAATTAAAGGTTTTAATGTTGATACAATGTTTTCATGATTGAGATTGTAAATTTACCAATAACTCTTTTGAATTTTTCAGTATCCACATCTGACTAACACCATCTATTACATATGCCGTTTCGGAATATTTCTGAAGTCCTCCTTTAACTGCAGTGAGTATGACAGTAACGACAATAGAAAGGGATTTAGTGGACTACTTGAAAGAACCTGCAATATATCTATACATTATAAGGATTATTGTGAATCTTAGGAATCCAATATAAGGATGAAAGATCCTGGTCTTCGTTCTTTGGATTAACACCAAAGGAGATTATAACCGATTTGTGGTTTCCAGGATCTCCTGTTTCGTAAGCGTACTTAGTGTATATGTAGGATTTCCAAGTATATTATGTATCCAGAGTTCCTTAATCAGGCAGTCAATGTAGTGTTTCTTACAAACAAAAAAAAATATTGTTTGATGCTTTGTCAGCTAGAACGACATCATATTTGTCATAGAAGCAAGACAACTCCTATATGAACCGATGGTCTTTAAAGATGGAAGGAACTTTTGTGCTCATTGACCCTTTAATCTTACTAAGTCTTATCTGAATCAATGACCTCACTAATTTTACCCACTCCAAAAGAGTGTCAGCTTCAACCTTTTCTCTTTTTGCCAAGTCTTTTGCATAATCCTGAAAAGAATCCATTAGTACGCGGGTATGTTTAGGCATTTTTTTCAGGGGCAAATAACTCTTGTGATGCTCATGAATATTAATGAGTAACGTTGCGTCTCCATAGTGACGACGCTGTCCGCTTCAGTTCTCTGGTCGTCAATCGGTCTTGTATTTTGATCTTTTTATTGATAAACTATGTAGAATTAGATAAATAATGATAATTTGTTGAAAATAAAAATTATATGTCACATTATTTTACAAGCCATAACTTGTATTGTATGAAAATCCTACTTGTGGATCTCGCAACGAAGGCGTGGCTTGTTTTCCTTATTTGGAAAACCGATTCAACAGGAAGCTTGAAATCCACATGTTTTGAACGGACGGAAATGTTTTGTTGCAAGAGGCGAATAATGGCCCATATACCCAAGGATTTCATCTTACAAGCCGAATTGTACGCCATAACTTGACTATGAGTAAGTATTCTGTCGTCTTTTTGCTGTTTTCTGTAGCCGACTATCTTCATTTTGACAAAAATCTACCCTTGAAGTTGAAATTCTCCCCCTTTTTTCAATCTGTTTTAGAAATTATCCCTGAACCAAGGAATTGCATAGTAAACTATGCATGAACTGTCTTAATTGCAAGTCATTTTATGGTCCACAACGCTTATGTGCAATGTAGTTGAAGTTTTAAAATACCCATGAGCTGTCCAGAAAATTTGTTATAGTTTCACTTGTTGGTGTAAAAAAAAAACATAAGCCCCCCACCCCCCCCCCTAAATCCGCCTCTGTTTGTCCTGTACCCAAATGTAAATCTTATACTAGTATATACAATATATACCCTTATTTTATTCTGTATGCTTATTTGTACATATATACATGTTTTAGTTCGTTAATATGTATATGAATAAAAGGAGATGTAGGGTGTACATTCATTTGACTTTGTACATTTTTTGTGTACATAATCATATGTTAAGAGACAGCTACAGAAGTTCTTTATGTTCAACATTTTGTACTACCAGAATAAGGTTCATTGTGTTGCTATACTAGTCAGTCTTTATGAAATAAGTAACATGTGTATAGGCCACACCAATTTTATTCCTTGTTTGACCAACCAACCCGCCCCCAACTATTTGTTTCATAACAGGAAATTTGTATCACCCTTACTGCATTTGTACTGCATTTGGAAATGCAATCATGTCCATTTCCCACATCATTTTATGTAAATATTATGAAAAGATATTAACACTTGTTTTCAAATCACTGTCTTACCTGTATTTATTGTTTAAAACCTATAAGCACTCGACCACACTGTATAAATATATTGTGCAATTTTTTTTATTAATAATTAAACCTATATGTTCTAAGTGAGAGTACTACGATATAAATATATAACAGAAACAAATGCCTGAACATTTGTTTCCTTCCCCTTACTTACAAAATGTGTTCGTTGTCAGAATTGCAAATATATTGTATGCCGGCAGAACAAAACAACCCATACTCGCTGCATGTGTATGTACCTGTGAGGATTGATTTGGGGTCTTGTCGTTCAGTAGTTTGTTGATTTGGTTCCTAGCCTGTTATTTCTCAGTTTGTATATATATATATTAGATTGTTTGTTTTCTTGTTTGAATTGTGTACACTAGTTATGTTGGGGTCCCTTATGCCCTTATAGCATGCTTTTAAGTCTGGGTAATATCCCTAGCCTGTGTAAAAGGCCAATCAATGAATTTGTTATTATCAGGTTGGGAAGAACCCTTCCTCAAGTAAGAGGTTATTTTACTGTTATAGAAAAGAAAAATAGAATAAAGCAAGGGTTTTTATAGTGCTACTTTAAAAATCCTTGGAAAAGCTTAGAATGTTTTACTTAAAACGAGGAAAACTACATCATATTTATAACAACTTTTCTAAAAGAGGCGTCCACACTTTCTAAATAATATAAAAGTAAATGATATTTTTAGTTAATTAAACATGTTAAAGTCCAGAAGTATAACAAAACTTATGGACAAGTTTTGACCATTCGACAGTTCTTGTCCATTCGTTTTTGATGCGTTTTGTTTTCTGATTTTACCATGTGATTATGGACTTTCCAAATTGATTTTCCTCTGAGTTCAGTATTTTTGTGATTTTACTTTTTAATACCAGATAGCTATATAGAGGGAGGGTATGAGGGGTCCTGATCCCGAAATCCCGGGCTTAAACAAACTCGCAATTCGAGATCCTGAATTTAAAAAAAATAAATCCCGAAATCCCGAAATTCACAAAAAAGAATTCCCGGATCCTGAAAGGGTCAATCCCGAAATCCCGAGCTTAAAAACACCGATCCCGGAGTCCTGATAAAGGACCTGTCCCCCTCTATATAGTTTTTTTTCAGAAAATATAAGGCGTTTTGTACTAAAAAGAGGTTGTTTTTTTTTACAAAAAATATATAATAACTTATACATTGTTATATGACCCCTCATAAAAGGGATATTCTATAACATTGTGGGGTGGTTCCCAACTGGATTATGACTTTGATGGTGATTTGTCTCTTTGGCGCACATATACAACATCTTATATTCAATTATTGTTTGGTGTACAGGGAAAAACACGTCATAAATTAAAGAAATGTCAGGGTAAAAACTTGTGATAAATCAAGCTTTAATATCATGAATATCTAATATTTTATGCTTCACCTAAAACAATTGCAACACTGGGTTGCTACATGTGTATATATGTTGTTTAATGCTTATTTGGTATAGGCTTGGAAGTTAGAACATTCACTGTTCTGAAATGTACCTGTATAATAATTTAAAAAAATAAGACGTAAAATAGATTTGTCGTTTCGAACTCTTATATGCATTCTGGCTAATATTTTCAAAAGTGTTCACCAAAAGGTTGTGATTAGCTTCACACGTACGAAATATTTGAATTCCATCCAATGATATGGCGTTATTTTCATTTTGGTGTACGAACAATGAGATTACAATTTACCCATATAGTCCTATATATAGATTCGGGAAAAGGCGAATTACCTACCTGAACCTTTTTGTTTCAAATCGGAGACTGGAAACATGCATACATACATTTAAATTCCTTTTGCTTTGACTTAAATTAAATGATCTAATATGAAAAAGAAGATGTGGTATGAATGCAACAATGACAACTATCCAGAAGAGAACAAAATGACACACAAATTAACAACTTTAAGTCACGGTAGGGGCCTTGAACAATGAGCAAAGATCATACCGCATAGTCAGCTATAAAAGACACCAAAATTACAATGTGAAGCAATTCAACATATTCAAATGAGACAGGCACATATATTTACATACACACATAATGTAGCGGAGTTATTTTTATATTGCAAAAACTTGTTATTTTGATAGTTGGTGAGTATTTTACAAATTGATAGGTGGATATTGTTAAGTTTTTAACACATCTCTTTTCACAGAAGTTTTGCATGTAAGTTTGGATTACAATATAATCATTGATAATTAGTCCTTCATATTTATATATGAAAAATAATTTTATCATGTAATACTGTTATACATGTACTGCATGCTTACTGGATTTTTTTGTGTGTACGCAATTGTCAATTGTTATTTTTTGTATTACAGGTTCAAGATGACAACGATGAGAACAAAAATGCAAAGGATACTTGCCTTACATTTACATTGCAATACATGACTGCAGGATATATGAACAGAAAACATGGACAATGTGTAATTCACGGCAACATAACTTTTTGAAATTGAGATAACTTTCCAACCAGAAGTTCCACAGTGTGATCATGGTGATGTCAAACAGCATGTTAAAAATGATTAAAAACAATATAGTAAGACTCAGCTTAAAGGTGAAAGGAGGACCCAGTTTTTGACACCCACTTTTTCTTGCCTGTTTTTTCTGGACAGAAAGAAAACCCTTCATTTAAATAGAATGCAGAAAGTGACTGTTAAATTGTAAAATTAACGGAACCTACAGAATGACAGATGGAAACATGTGTACAGAAAAAAACTCATGTAATCTATAAAGTAATTCAACATCTTGTAGCAGCCTCGTAGAGATCGTTCCACAGCAGTAAAGGATGGTCAAAGGTGACCAGTTCTAATTTCAACATGAACACAGACATGTCAGACAGAGATTAATCTCAACAATTACAATTTGAATAAAAAAAATGTGTGCACATACATTTTATACATGTACAATGTTGTACCTGTATAGTGGAAAAATTACATGTGCAATTTATTACGGACAGAAGACCAACAAAACAGGGCTAAATGTTATAGATAACTGTAAATTTACATTATGTTCATAAGAACAGCAGTATCAACATTTGAACAGTAACATCATCCATTAATTTTTTGTCAAGCATGTGTATCAAAACATTAATTTGATTAAATATTTCTATTCATGCAATGTTCTTACATGACAATTTCATGAGCAATTAGGCCAGTTCGATTTCAGATTTTTATGAAAGTTCTTGGATGTTTCATCATGTTCATCACAACTATTTAAATGTTACTGTACAGCTTTCAACAATGAGTAAAACCCTTTATCATTTGCATTTATACATACAATTACATTTGTACATGAGTTATGCTACCTTGAATACTCAAATTAACAAATAATGACAGACAGCAACTAAAAAAGGACAACATAAGCTTTAGCTCAAGCATGTTGAGTGACTGGCACATAAAATGTGACATAGTAAATATAAAAAGAAGATGTGGTATGATTGCTAATGAGACAATAGTCATGTGATAGTAAACATGTTTTTGAGAGTTTTTCTGTGAAATTAACATATATCGTGTATATCAGATTAAGAAAGGGCATATCATCTACATGTACATGTATGGGTACATACAAAAGTAACATGGTTTCATTGCTAATGAGTCAACTCTCCCTAACATGGGCAAGCAACTAAATGATGTAAAAATAAAAAAAATAAAGGTCAGTGTTATGAGTATTATGTAGACGAAACGCGCGTCTGGCGTATAAAATTATAACCCTGGTACTTTTGATAACTAATTAAGCCTACAACTACGAGCAAATTTTATACAACATAGTCATTTAGCTGAAATGCTCGGCCTTGAAAATTGTACTGCCTTTAACAATTGAGGGTGTTGCAGTACAAAATTCAATAAAAAGAAACCAGAAAAAAAAATCAACCTTGAGAAATCCTTAGAAAATTATGTAAATAATGACAAATATAACATGCAGTGGTGAATACAGGTTCAAAGTTTGAGATGCAGGTTGTTCAATAGAAGGTGGTACCATGTACTTTTAATTCTAATGTTACGGTAAGTTTCATGTACATTCACCAGCTAAATTTAGGATTTTTATATTCTTGCAATATGCATTGTATTTAAAAGAATCTACTATATGGTAAAGAGTGTCGGTCAACATGAATGACATGTAGATATCAATGAATACCAGCAATTGATGAAGTTCAAACTCAGTCATGTCTGTAGACAATGCAGAAAAAAGAAGAAAAAAAATATACATTAATAGCTCAATCAAACTTGATTAGTGTAAAACACACAAAACATGCAGAAGGACTCATAAAGAAATATTTAAAGAAGTTAAACATATATAAAAGCAACAATCTGGTACATTTACTAATTATGAATCCCAGTAAAAGTTGAACTTGAAGTATGTTCCATTAGACTGTATTTGGACAGAAAACATACTTTCAGTCGTGGTAAATATACAGATACATTGTACATGTAATCATAAAATATTGCCATTTCCATTATCACAATAAGACGCAGATGAGACTTCTATCATTGTCTTTGCTTATTTATTTTTCTTCCGTAAAGTTCCATACCATATATTGCCTATTGTAAACCAATCAAACACTACATGTACAGTACTGAAAATTCAGAAATAATTGAATGCGAATAATATGACTAGGTAAATATCGCAATAATAAGAACTTCCATTCTTAAACATTTGTACCTGAAACATGCACATTTATGAGGAATTATTAGAAATCTCAATAAATAAATATTTTTTAGTGAAATTGAGAATGGAATTAGGGGAATATGCATGTCAATGAGACAACCCAACCAAAGAGCAAATAACAGCTAAGACATCCATTCTTGAATAATTGCAATAATAAATGATCATATACTGGAAATAGTGTATTAGATGAATGCAAAATTTTCAATACTAGTCTTTACAGTTTTAAAACAAATTGCTGGGTATCCTGATTTTACATGTTTAATAAACTGATTTTATTTTAAGTTTATCCACATTTTTTAAGGAGGGGCCGAGTCAACAAGAAACATGTAACAGTGGCGGATCCAGAAATGTTCATAAGTAGGGGCCCACTGACTGACCTAAGAGGGGGCCAGCTCCAGTCAAGCTTCAGTGATTACATATATAAGCAACCAAATTCCCCCCCTAGATCCACCTATGTGTAAGCAATACATGGTCACACACAAAACTTTAATGCAATTTGTCTTGTATATCAAATAAGGAGGTGTAGTATAATTGCCATTGAGACAACTATCCACCAATCGCATGTTCTAATGAAATAGCTATATAATTAAGTAATTACACTACATAGGAAAATACCTCCTTTGACAATGAAAAAAATTATACTGAATAGTGTCAATAGTGGGCTTAATATGGCTTGGACAAAAAAAAGCAATTGAGAAACTAAACAGTCTAATGTATAAAAAACAGATACATGTATGTCAATAGACATGAACCAAATTAAAGCAAGCCACTGTCCCTTTAAAACTGTAAAACACCAACACAAAATATTTGTTTTGGTCACAAAATGAAATGTGATGTTTGATATATGTACACAAAATACATGATGGATGAAATGTAATTGCATGCCAGTACTGACTGGGACATCCATTTTGGAAATGAATATCCTTGCCTAGTAAGTTGGAACCCAGTCCCCCTTTACTCTGGGTTGGGATCCCCCTTTCTTTTTTAAATGGCTGGATCCGCCCCTGACATATATATATATATAGAACTCAGACAACCAACATATACACCATAATACTACTTTTTTAAGTTTAAGCGACCAAATTTGCATAGAGATTGGTATTACAAATTATTTATGAAGGTGGAACTGCACTTTTGTCAGTCTCTTTTTCCAGGAAAATTCAACATTATAAAAATACAGTTGAAACCTGAAGAAGTGCGCCAAACACGCACAACTTGTTTTACTATCGTCGGTTACTACAAAGGTCAAATTATTTCAACGGATATTGTCAATAACATCAATTTATGTTGAGGTTTAATAATGTAAATACTCCAGCATCGTCAACTGTAACAACAGAGTTGCGGTTCTTTGGTGATTGTTCGAGTCGTCAGTGCGCTTGAATGACATAGACAATTTATCGAAACCATAGAAACGAAATCTAAATTCACAAAAAGCGGGTTACCAGAGACGATATTTCTCAAAAAAGTCAACTGAAATAGAAAGCTATAGTTATAACCTAATAGAAAAGTGCTGCGCGATTATTGAATATGAAACTGTAATCAAATTGAGAACGAAACTGTGTACAAATTTAACGTTATATGCTGCCGGGCAAACTAAAAATATTATTTTAATTTAATATGTTCACTTTTGGAAAATCGCGCAGCACTTTTGAGCAACGGGAAAGCACAGGGATTGGTTTAAAAAAAAGTTTGTTGATTTTTATTCAGTGTAGTAACCCGCTTTTTGCCAATTTGATTAAGGCATTTTACCCCTGTGGAAGTCACGTGACCTAGACGATCATGACCAAAATTTCGGTTTACTGAATCCTTACTACATGAATATATAAATTCAACAACTAAGATTTATGAATTGTTGATAAAACAATTTTATTCTTGAAATATCATATTTTGCTCCTATTTACGTTTAAAAGTGCCTTAACCTACCTGCGTAGTTTGAAGTTCTGCTTCCAATTGATTTGCTGTGCAGATCTTCTATACTAAAAATATTTGATTACAGTATAATCAAAAATTTACCGTTGATACATATTATTATCAATACGAAACTGCATGCAGAGTATTATTCTCCCTTTTGATGTATTTTATTATTTACTGTAGAATGATCTCAATATTTATACGCAAACTCTGTCTGTGTAATTAATATGAATGTTTAATTATGTATGCAAACAATATAAAATAGATTTGTTTTATGTTAGAGTCCACCGTTTATCCCTGGACGATGGATCATTGTTAACACAGGGCCCCTTGTTTATACTTCCCTTTGTTATGTAAGGTAAATTATAGTCTGGTTTTCAATAAATGTATTTCAAGTCTTAAACAATAGTAGTTATTCAAGAAATTACTTAATAAGATTATTTCCTTGATAGAGGATTGTTCCACACAAGGAAAATACGCAACCAAGAGTTCCAGTTGGTGAAGTTTAAATCATCTCTTCCTTAATTTTATGGACCCAACACTAGTTGTTTGACAGTTTAGGAATACCTGTATCGCAGATGACGACGGATATGTTCAAATGATAGTTATTACAATGTGTTTGTACAAACTTAAGCAACACAACATGTGTAATATGTAGAGCAAGATCTGTTTCTCCAACCAGAGCACCTAAGATCACCCCAGTTTTTGATAACAGTCATGTTGCTAAGTCTTTAGTTTTCTATGTTATATTTTATGTACTGATGTTTGTGGTCTTTTTTCTGTTTTATCCATGGCGTTGTCAGTTTATGTTTGACTTATATATAATCGAAAGTTTATGTCTTTTTGTAATCCTGTTTGTTCTGTATCAGGTTAACAATTTTTTGGGGGTTGTTTTGCTCACTTCAACTTAAAACATGCACATTATGAGGTGAACTACTCAGCATTCATGAGCATTTACATATAGGATTTGACTTAAGGATGTTTGCTTGTCAAGTTTTGGATTTTTTGTCAGATTTTCGGAATCCTCTGGTTTTATATATTTGAATATCCCCAAAAAACAAGCACATTGACCTATATATTTTGTTGGCTCTTTTGGTTATTTTAGTAATCCCCTATCAATATATACTAGTGTTATGAAAATCTTACAGAGAAGCAAACTACTTTAAACTTAATGTTCCACAAAACATGGAAATATGAAGTTTTGGTTCTACATATGTCATGCTGTTGGATTAATTAATGTTTACAGTTTAAGATCACATTTAATATAATTGTTTACGTTTAAAATGTAAAAAGGTGGTTTAATTGCCAATCAGACAACTCTCCTCTAGAGACCACCAGACGTAGAAAATATATTAAAAAACGACAAGTACTTTTTACTGTGTTTACCGTTCAAAATGCGTAACATTCGCAAGTTATGCGAAGATATTCCCAGCTGTCAACATGGTCAAACATGCAGAAATCAAGCAAATCTACTGTAGTAAAAGTTAAAGCAAGAAATGAATCGTAAAATCTCCAATGCAAGTAAGAAATAATGTAAACGGAAATTATCTAGTTTGTTTACCTATGATTAATAGGTAAGGTACAAAGACTTGTATTCCTAGTATGTTCTCGAGAGTAAAACAACCACAAAGAAAAGTTTCCTTGTCATGTTCATGGAAGGACTTTTATGAAAATAGTCTATTGAATTTTAACTATTCTTCAACATTGATTCATATCCATATGTTTGTTATCACACTGTTCTATTTTCTTCGTTTTGAAATAATTACACAAGTCATGACGATTAAAAACAAAGCAACGTTATTAGGTATACATGCAAATTTCTAATGTCATATTGTCATCTAACGAATAATTGTTTCTTACTTGTATGTTCTACGAATAAGACATTTGGAACTTGCTCATATCACAATGTCAACTTAACGTAAAGAAGAATAATTCAAACATGACAACTGTCAGATTGTTCTCCTTATTATTATCTGAATTTCTAATGCAAATTTATAAAAAGTGAAAAATGTTTTTTAAAAGAAAGTTCGGTTACTTTTACTATGAAAATAAGCATTTTTCCAACTTTCGTTGTTGACACGAACTGGACTTCAATGATAGTTTTGTGACAATGCACAGTAAATAATATTTAAAAACGTCTACAAAGGATCAATTATTGACTACTACCAAAAAGATTAAAACGATAAGAGGAACAAAAATCGGTATAAGTTTACATGGGAAAGTTTATAATAATAATTAGCAATTTGAAACAGAGTCAGGAGTATGTTAAGGTATTGTTGATGCGTAGGCGATTACAGAACGAGATTTAAAATAGTGTAACCTCCATACAAACATCCACAGCAATCACTTGATGATGTTCAGAGCAAGCAATAGTAGCAAATGCTAGCTCAAACTGGTATTTTTGTTTGTTTAAAACACCTCTTCTCAGAAATTTGAGGTATATTTTCCTTTATTTCCAAGTAACTAAGAAAGTACTTAGTTCAGATTACTGAGTAAAATACTTTGCCCCATAAAACTAATTTTTGTGTTCTTATAATATTTCAATAGCTCATAAAAGGTCATTTACCAAACTGAAATCAGTTTCTTGATTTATTTTTTCGATTTAAAGGTAAAAAAAACTTTAATTTTTATGGCATTATTTTCAGGTATCCAAAACTCATATTTCTTAATTCTATTGAAATAATATACCGACATTTGCGCTGAATGATCATTTCATATCATTTTTAGAGCATCTTCTGAACATTTGTTTAACTGTCGCGATACACACCATCTAGGCACTCATCGGGTTTGAAAAATGTATCATAAATCTAACTGATTGGTAATGTGAGTTACACGTGATCCTGACTGATCGGTGACTGATCGCTAAAATAGACCCTTAAAGTTGAAAGTACTGTACTTATCTGTCTTAGCTCTTTAGCTATATATATATATATATGACGCCCGACAAGCAAAAACGACCCTTATGGCAAAAATTATGAATTATCAGATTTTTAATTAATTTAACAGAAAATACTTATGCCAACACAATATAAAAAATTTGAAAACGATCGGTGAAAAATTAGTTTAGAAATTTCAATTTTGGTAACACTTGAAATGTGTTTTAACGTTAAATTCAACGTAACGTTGAAATCATACACTTTGACGTCGATTTAAGTTTGCTGCAATTTACTACTTTACTCTTCTCCTGGTGCTTGACAAAATGTAACCTGATATCCTTTCCTAGCATATGGACGATTTTTGTAATGCACGTATAGATGTTCCTACCTAACACGTGCAGTTCTGGCTGCATGGATATCTGCAGGACGAGCCAACTTATCGAACTATTATCAAGGACGATGCAGAGTATCTATTTCTTTTTATTTTGTGCGTTTTATTTGCAAAATTAATTTATCATGAGCAACGATGAAATAATGGTATTTTCTGATACCATAGAATAGGTTAAATCTAAACAGATAAAATTGGTTTCTTAGCTATCCATTTTCTAAGTAGTTTCATCGTTCTCTTGCTTACAATGTTGACCGACTTAACTTATTGATGATGATTTTTGGAAGAATTCTGTCACATGCGATACAGTATCACAGTTTGATCGTCAATATGTTTTAGCTTGACAAAATCTACCAAACTGTTAGTATGACCAAAGGCTTGTTTTTCTAATATTGTCCAGTTACATGTAGCACACACAAAGCAAGATAATCAGTCATATACCGATTGTTTCTCCTACAATAACAGAACAATAAAGACTTTCATTTGTTGGATTTCAAATATAAAAGTATTCTTTTTATTTTGGTAGAAATGTCAGTGTTATCTAAAATGTAATAAATAAAGCAACACTGAAGTGTGAACTCCTGATTCTTACTGGGCACTTTCTATTTTTCATGGGGTTCGTGTTGCTCAAACTTTAAATTTCTGTTTTATTTTTTGTATCACTTGTCACGTTGATTTTAAGACAAGGTCATCTGAGTTTTCTGTTTATGATTTATGATTTCACGTGTGGTGTCTGTTTGTATTTATTTGATATTAAGGATCAACTTGACTATAATTTTTACTCTTATTCGACCTTTCTCAGGTTCAGATTGAATCAATTCATATTGCCAGTTAAAACAGTTTGGCCATTCAAAATCAAATTGACAATAAAATAAGAAATGAAATATAGATTAAAGGAGCTCAATATGGGAATTGTCGTAGAAGGTCAGTGTTTTTTTAATACTGGTATTAATTTACAGCCGATTTTATTGAGTGTGAAGGCAAAGGTAATATCTTCGGTTAGCTTGATTCGCGACTAGCTTAACCGTGAAGTCATTTTTAGTTCAGGTAAGCTACACTCCTTTAAATGTAAACTCATCTGACAGATAACCAATCTATCTATATATTATAAGACCAGGCTACTCCGAAAGGATCTGTCTATTACAAGACCAGGCTACTCCGAAAGGATCTGTCTATTATAAGACCAGGCTATTCCAAAAGGATGGTCGTATACCTTAGCTAACCAAAGTTATTAATTTAACCTTGCCTACACACTCAATGGAATCGGCTGTAATTAATATAATTGTTTCATATTTTTCATATCGGGGTCTTTTATAGCCGACGATACGGTATGTTTTATCTCAATGTTGAAGGCATATACGTACGACATGGGACTTGTATACTAGTATAAGAGTCCCATCTACGACATAGGAATATATTGATGCAAATATTATGTGCGGACAGCAAGGCGACCAGACATTTGTGCATTCTGTTCAGTGGACATATTTAGTCTATAAATGCTCCGTGTTGAAGACCGTACTTTGACCTATAAGGGTTTCCCTTTTTAAATTATGACATGTATGGTGAGTTGTTTCATTGACACTCATACTTCTTATATCTACTTCCAGTTCCATTTGTCTAAAAAGCTGGTACATATGTGTAAACACGCGACATATGATTTACAAGAAGATAACACAATCTGAGGTTCAGAGTCATGTTTGTTATGAGGTACTGTTTGTTGTAAACCATGAAGACTAGCCTAATTTTTCAAATATTGTACCATATTTGAAAATTCCCTCAAACGTCTATTAAAATTTTGATATTTTCTTTGCATTTCTATTACTGTTGATGTGTTTAATCAAAGATTTTAAACGAAACTCTCGAATACTATAAATAACTATTTATCGTTGAATGAGAACTGCAGCTGCGTGTGTAATTTCGTCCGTTTCAGATAAATTTCTTGCAATAAATATATACGCATGTAAATGTTTACAAAACAAACTAAAACGCACGTTAAACTAAAAGTTATTGAAACAAAAAATAACGTTTAAAAACTTTATTAAATAACATTAAAAATATATCTCGAGTGCGAAATTTCAATCTGTCCGTCTTCGTAATAAATATTAACTATTTTTATGTATTACTATAATTATAAGTTTCGCTGGATATCCCTTATTAGAGAAATTCGATTCGAAGTCAACTTGAAAATTTCAATATTATGCAAAAGTAAAATAGATTAGCCGTTGCTTCATATTTACAGATCATTGTGATAAATCCAGCAACAGTGCAAAACTGCATTTGTTTCTGTTTCTGATTTTTACATGGCGTTTAAAAATTCCATTGAAAGTTTATTATCGGATTGCTAACCTTATCTAATCGTGAATTTAGAGATTTACACGACGGGTGATACAGTCAGTGACTTCTGATCATTAAGTAAAAAACATCAATTAGAAAATTATCTTCTCGTCGTTGTATAACCGTTTGTACTGTAGTACAATTATTATATCCCGCATCTCGTTTTATTCACAATCAAAGAAAATAAAAACAAATGAAATTGAACTGCGACCATTAAATAGTATACATATATTTGACAACATTGTAACAAAGATTAACCAGCTTAAGCAATCTCGTGTATGCATCCAAAATTGTTATAATCATTTTTCGAATAAGCTCAAGCCTCAAGCCTCTAGCTTCTTTTATTTTTTTTGTGATTACTGTTGTTTTTTCTTCCTGTCTTTGTTGTTTAGTTTCTTCATGGCCTACCACACAGACCATTTAAGAATAAAGTATTAACAAATTTTTTTTTCGAATGGAAGCAGAACACCTATATTTTGTTCATTTTTAGAAAATGTAAAACAATAATTACGATAAAACTAGTCCTGAATACAATTGAGAAAGGAAAATTAATGCAGAATCTGTCAAAAATACAACATCCTAGCCAAAGAATCGAATTGTAGGTTTATCATAGTGTGTGCCGTATAAGCCTTTCCACTTAAAAGATGAGTCTGAAGTAATTTCGTCCTTTTATCTCTAATGTGACATCTTCAAATGTATGACTTATGATTTTTTTGTTATCTTAAATATGTTTATAAGAGCATAACAATACCGGATATGCATGCGATTGCGGTATGTACATGCATGTAAATATAGATTCTTACATTGATACCAGTGTATTATCGGATTTATCCAATCGAGATAGTTAAATTATCAATTTTAAAGTTCGAGCCGCCTCGAGATTGGATAAATCCGATAATCCACGAGTAACTATGTAAGAATCTGTTTCTCTAATGATTAAAGAGACATTTTCTTTTTTTGTTAACCGAAAATCCCCTTCGAGTGCCTTTCACATTGCACGAAGTTGTCAATTTCATTAACACCTGTTATCATATTTTGGTTCATCCAGTCAGCCAAAAAGGTCATGACCCTTAAATTCATCCAATGATCTTTTAAGATCACTAGCAACCACACGTTGATTACATTTTTTTATACAATGGGTTCGAAAAGGGATAAATTTTCATAGAATTAGAGAAATTATGATATTATAGTCATTGAAGAAAAATAATCTATACAGTACCTTTAATGACACCAATGTTCAGAACGACAACGGCAGTACAAACCTGATTTTATCTTTTTTTAAATCAGAAGTCAAACACATTCTGATCCTTACTAATGATGCCTTAGTGGTTCCTTGTGTTACAACACATCTGTTTATTGATTTGACATATGTATTGGTAACACTATGTGTCCTTGTATTTTTTAGAAGAATATTTCCGCGAAAATAAATTTGAATATCAAAAATAATACAGAGTATATATATTGAAGGCACCAACATATTTCATTGCAATAATCAATTAACTAAAGATACATGCATTAAATAGAGTCGTTTAAGGCTATGATTGTTAGTGAATTATATAATGTTATTTGAATACACATTTGATATAATGTCTTAAAACTTTAAAAGCAGTTATCAAATCAATCATTATTTTCAATATAAAATCTAATCTTAATATTTGTTTATCTTTTGGTGGAAAATAATCAGACGATACACAATATTTATAATGCTATCGAGTATAATATCTATATTGAAATACATATTTTTGTAAATATTAGGTGATATCCTGTTTAAAACACACTACGATTATTTAAACGTTAGCTATATTGGTGTACTCATATTACACGTAAACTATACAAATGTTCGTTACCATTATACATATATGTATTGTATTTATTGGAAACTAAAGTATTTTTAACATAAAATAACATAATCATAATGTTTAAATTGTTCAAATACAATCTCGTCAAACATTTACATACACTAGTTATCGTATCTGATTTAAGATTATAAATCTCTGTCACGTGATACGATCACCTGTCTTACCTGTGATTCTGATTAAATTCACAATGGCTCAAGCTGCGTCTAAAACCTGCGAGGTTTGCGTGAGTGCCCCTGGGTCACACTATTGTATAGACTGTGAGGAATACTATTGTGAAAACTGTAAGTTTGTACATAATAGGCAGAAGTTATCGAAAAACCATCACTTTCAGAAAGCCTCCGACCGTATCCCGGAAGGTAAATCGAAATGTAGTGAACACAAAGAAGAACTTACCTTAATTTGTAACACATGTAAAGCACATATATGTACAAGTTGTGTGACAGGAAAACACAATGGGCATACATTTTCACAGATTGCCGATATACTCCTTCAACTACGTGGAGATAATGAAACGAAACTTCGTGCCAAGACAAATGAAGCAAATCAAAACATAAAGAAGATTGAGGAAAGCTTGAATGATTTTGATAATTCCGTTGAATCTGTTATAAAAGCCATCAACGATGAAGGCATCATGATTAAACGCATGGTTGATAAATATGTAGCTCAGATGATTGCATTGGTAAAAGAACAATCCAAAAAGGAGAAAGACAAACTGATGAATATGTTGTCAGATGCAAAATCCGTGCTTGTTGGTGGACACACCTTAGACAGAAAGAGACATGAACTAGATAAGACTCGACAGGATGGAAGTGTGGTACAAAAGATCAATAATCTGAAAGAAGAAATTGACAAACTACATATCAATTCTCTTCCAGAGTTTCCAAAAATATCCTTTAGTCGTAAATCTGTAGCTGAAGATGACATCAGACAACTGATAGGGACATATCATATTAGGTAAATAAAAAACAATATGCGATGTCTTTTAAACTGATACAAGTTTCATCATTAACCGTGCAAAACTTTAGAATATAGAGTGCAATTATTTTTAAAGTTAATATATACATTGCAGCAAGAAATGATTGACAAATACACATACCACAACTTAAGATTGAAACTTGAAACATACCTACTCTTTTTAAATAGATCTTCAATAAACACTTTTTGAAAAATAAACTATATTGGTAACTACTGACGTTAACAATGTTTTCCGATTAATGAAGCGCTTAAAGTAACGGAATAACACCGTCCACACGTAATACAAAATAGAAATAGCTAGTTAGCTCTCACTTCTCATGCATATCATCCGTACGTATCAGACGATATAACTTGAAGGTAACATCTTAAGAAAAATTAGGTGACTAATATTGAAAAGGTCATCACTGACTAAAATTCGAAAATAAAACCTGATGTTTATCAATAATTTTAGTGCTTTTGGTATCGAAGCGTGAACAAGTTTACGAAAATCATTAATTTGAAATGCAAATAGAGACAGAGAGACGTCATGGCAGAAATTGCACACACTTTCTATTTTAAAAAAATCACACGTCACACGTTATCATAATACTATTTGCATTGATGACAGATGTAATCATGTATGTAGTATGTTTTATAAGATAAGCAGAGTCGGGATGATTGCTCATGAAACAAATCTCAATAAGAAACCAAATGACACAGCTATAGGTCACTGGACGGTCTTCAACAATGAGGAAAAACCCACGTCACATAATTAGGTATACGAGGTCCCAACATGACAATAGTGGAATGTATAAACAGTCTGTTAAGCAGTCTCAGAATTCTTGAATTATATTATTAAAACTGTATTGAACAGGCCGACATAATGATGTCAGGTATACAAAACATATGACATGTATGATAAGCACTGCATTGATCATATTGATAACATATTTAATTAATCATAACAGTATATGCATTGATAATACAAGTAATCACTTTACATTGATTAATAGAAAAAAATATTATTATCTACAAAAGAGTTTTTTTTTTAAATTAACATCATTATCAAATATTAAAGAATATTCCAAATATTCAAATGTACATTTTATATAACGTTAGCATACTGCTAAATGATAAGACATATTATGAAACTATAATAGTTTCGTATTTCATTATACTTTATTGAAAAATGACAACAACAGTTGTGTACATTAGTGTGTTTACCTGCACTTTTATCCTTAATATCAAATAGTTTACCAAAAAAAAACAGATTTTACATATAAGTTTTACATAGAATTAAATAATTTCAAAATGAATCATTTATTTAAACATTTATAAAAAACATAAAGAAATCAAATTTTTTTGATAGCAATTGTGCACCAGTCCTTAAAGTAAAGGAGCAACGCCATGGTGACTTATTCAGATGTTCTGGTTGTGGGTAAGTTCTTAGAATCAGCTCATCCTTTAGATTATTAATCATACAAAATAAATACATACAAAATAACAAGATACAGCTCTTCATTAAAGTAACAAATGATTCAAATGAACTAGACATTAAATAAAACATGCACAATCTACAACTTAGTATAGTGTAATATGTATCTACTTTTATATACTTTGTATGACGTAGTATTGTTCAGGTAAATACATCAATCAAGTGTTTAACTGGCAATAGTTTTAAAACCAACTGATTTTTAAAGTTCTGTCTCATAATTGTACTGTAACACAACTGTCCAAAAAAAGGAAGAAGGTTTGGGTTCCGCGGACACATTTAACATCGCTACAATCTGTATGTATGTGTCTGTTCCAAGTCAGGAGCCTGTTATTTAGTGGTTGTCGTTTGTAGATATGTTACATATTGGATTTTCGTTCATTTATTTCTATAAGAATTGGCCGTTAGTTTTTTTAGTTTGAATTGTCTTACATTTCATGTGCTGTCGATACCTTTTATATATGACTCTGCGTAATGTATTTGATCGTTGTTCAATGCCGTTTTTGGTGACCAATAGCTGTTCATTTCTGTGTAATTTGGTCTTTTGTGGAAAGTTGTCTCATTGGCATACAGAACGCATCAGCTTTTGAATATTCGTTTTTCAAGACAATTTATGGTTTGTATTTTGAACTTTTCAGCCGGTTTTAAGGAGTTTTAGCAGCAAGATTTTATTGAGTTTAAAATTGTGTAAATTTTCTGAAAGATTGATATTCACGTTTTATTTTCTCACACTAGAAATGAATTTGCTAGTCAAATTATTGTAGTAAACACTACTTCCAATTATACCCAGTATAAGCCACCACACAGTAAGTCTTTTTTTTCTTTTGAAAAGGGTGGAAGTGGGAGTGTCGTCAAGTTCGTTACTTATTCATTATTCATTCGTTAGTTATTCTTTATTTATTCGTTATTATTTCTTTTTCCTTATATTTGCTACTTTTTCTTTTTTTCCTTATTCGATACATGTTCATTAATTCTAATTAGTTACCGATTCGTTACATATTTCTTATTATTTATTTGTTTCCTATTTGTTGCCTATCTCGTGTTTATTGCTTATTAGAATTCACTATGTGTCCCTCTTTTTGTACGTTATAGCCATATCGTTGTTAACAGTTCTTGGTTTCAAGAGATTAAATGAACTTTAAGAACGATTGTACCCGTTTCAATGCTGGACTGGTGCCTTATTTGCTTGTATCACGTGTTATATGTTTCAAATTTAAAAAACAATATTTTCAATTGTAATCTTGTCTCTAGTGTTATTACATGATTTATTTTACTTGACTTGACGGGGTCTAACCGGTTTGCTTATTTTAGACCAGACCATCTAACAAGAGGTGTATCGGGATAAACTCATCAATGAAGTATCCAGTTATTCGTCCCATAGCATACACTCAGTTCAATTGTATATCCGTTTTGTGACACTGATAGTGATTAAAAATCAGTTATAATTTTAACAGCTAACATACTTATCAGACACATCTTCAAATAGACTGTCCATGTGCAAATTAAAACGTAAGCTCTGCCCAATCATTTGAAATAAAATTAGTTATAGCTATTGTCTGAGAGATGAAAGAATCCTTTGGCGATAACACACATGTTCCAGCGCTGAAACGATGCACTGTTACTTATTCGTTCTGTATTCGCTTAAAATCCGTGAATTATACGTTGGACCTTCAAAAAATATCCTCAATTGTATTCTTGTCTATGGTTTTTGCTATTAGATCTCAGAGGTTAAATCATCATATTAGCGCGTATGGACCCTTTTCAGTAATCGACTGATACCCTGTTACTTATGTGTTTCTAAATAGCTTAAAATACATGTATCTTGTCTATGGTGTTTGTTTTTGGTTCTAAGAGGTTAGATAGCCATAATATCGAGTATTGAACCTTTTCAGCAATCGACCGATACCTTTGTACTTACTTGTTTCTTATTCCTTGTAACACGTGTATTATATTATAACGTTTAACAAATTTCCTCAATTGCATTTTTGTCTTTGGTGTTTGCTATTGATAATCAGAGGTGAAATAACGTAAATAGCGCGTAAGGACATTTTTCAACGATCGCCTGATACTCTGTTACTTACATTGATTCACTATTCGACATGAATACTTACTAAGTCATTTATATAAATGTAAAGGCTACTTATAATTGCTCAAATAAGAACAATATAAACATTTAATTTATTTATGAACAAGGAGAAAACGAATTAATTTCAGAATTGTAAATACATTGGGGCGAAAATTCGTTGACCGCAGTAGATTTTCCGCGCTTCATTCTAAAAATGTGCGCATGGTCACGCTTTTATAACCCACTGAGAACACAAAAAAGAATCATTAAATACTTATAATTACAATTTTGTTATAGCTAGGATCATGAAAACACGATTTGTATCAAGCTTTTATTTTATTTACCTGTTGGACCTCGTGCCATTATGAAAGTTCAATTAAGTTGTGTAATGAATGTCAACTTCAGAAGGGCTCGACATTGCTGTTAGCCAATCAAAATAACGTAATATAATGAACAATACATGCAATGTTATCATTTTGAAATACAGATTACGTGGACGTTGTATACTGTACTCATGTTATTTGCTACACCAAATTCAGTATCGACGTTGTGATGATTAAACATCTCGATTTAAAAAAAGTTGCAATGACAAGGTGGTGATTCTTAATTTCAAAGACAGAAAATAAAAATAAAACGTCTCTGACTATTTTTTTTTATTGTCAGTCTTCTAGGGCATTACCTGCTGCAGCCATTTGTTTATGGTAATTTACATACGGTCTGATAAACAGAATTTCCGCACCAAAATAAATAAACATGGAATTATAAACTAACTGCAAATTAGGCAATAGACGTGTTGACCTAATTTGTTTTGATAAATTTCGAACATATTCCTCTTTAAGTATCTAAGAGTAAAAACAACCTAAGCTGTCAATTTTTCTGAAAGATTGGTAATAAAAAAAGTGAGTCGGACATTTACAATTTATGGAATGTTAATTATGTTTTTTTTTGCAAACTCTCAGACATAATTGATTGTATTATAAAATTGAGAATGGAAATGAGGAATGTGTAAACGAGACAAAAACCCGACCATAGAACAGACAACAGCGGAAGATCATCAGTGCAGTGAGAAACTCCTGCACCTTTAGCCATCCTTCAACTGGCCCCTAAACAAATATATATACAAGTTCAGTGATAATGGACGTCATATTAAATTCCGTATTATACACAAGAAACTTAAAAAAATCATACAAGAATAACAAAGCAAGAGGCCTTTGACTACAGACAAAACACGTATAGCTATTCATATAATTAAATACGTATTACGACAGTATTAAAGAAAAAATTAAAAAAAAAACACAGATGATCAGAAACAGAGTATTTTCAAGATTTTCAATTCCCCCCCCCCCCCCCCCCCCCCCTGAATATATTATATCGTTCAGGTTGAAGTATAAATCAATTAATTGTATAATTTGTCTTTTAAGGCGTGAGGAAATTAAACCATTCGGAGACAGGTAATTATTTTGATTTCTACTTGCATATATGAATATAAAGGTAACCTCCATGTTTCTTAAAACAAAATGCGAAACCGTTAATTGTGTCTATTTTTTATGAGCCTCACTTTTACCTTTGTATCTTAATAGTTAAAAAGTTCATGGCCGCTGTTATTTTTTATGTTGTTCTGTTTTTATTTAGTTATAACTACATTAGATGTATGTGTTATTTTAATATTTTATTCTGATTGGCTTACTGCACATCACGTGTTATTCCTTAAAGATCTCAAGCCATCTTATTGACTCATCAGCCATTGACAAAATTGACGCCATATGTAAACAACCGCAACTTATGTCTTTGTCAAGCAGACATAACAGCAGAAATTATTATGTTTATCGTTATTGGTTGATTAGCATTCGTCTAAACACGAAATATATGTTGTTGTTCCAGTCGGAAATCCAAGCCAACACAAATGATTGCTTCATCAGAACATCAAATTTCTTTTGTTGCATTTATGATGTGTTTGAAGTTCATTAGATACATATCGAAATCTTTATAACAGACATGAATAACTGATTTAATAGAAAATAATATTCTGATAAACTGTGCTATATAGCTCAATGTCAAAAATTAAATACCAATTTTCAAATTCATTACATGGCAATACATAACAATTATAAAATGATGCCGAAAAAGACTAATGTAACATTAACTTAATTCCAATCATTGCATAATAAATAAATTGTTTGAAGTTCATTAGAAGCACATCGGAATCTTTACTGCAAACAAGCGTAACTTATTCATTGGACGATTCAATTCTAAACAATTATTCTATATAGCTTAAATGGAAAAATAAAGTAATACCCATTTTGAAATTCATTACATAGCAATACATAAAAATTATAAAATAATCAATGATGCTGAAACAGACTTATGTAACATTCCTTTTTTCAGACGGTAAGTAGCAAGTTCAAGTTTGATTAGATAAGTAATTATAATTTAAACTGCAATGCAATACCCGTAATAGCTGTTAGAATAAGACATTGTTTTCCTTTTCAAATATTACAATAACTATTATTTACTCATTGGCCGTTGACCACGAGCAAAATGAACAAATAACTGACACCATATTTGAAGCATAAAAACAGTCTTGTCAAGCTGACATAAGAACACCAACTTGATGTCTGCAGTATATAGCTTAATATAGATTTTCTCTACTTTACACATACATGTGTGTTGCTGTTTAAGTCTTCAAAGCAACATCAATGACTGCTTCATCAAAACACCACATTTTGTAAAGCTCATAGAAATAGCTTAAATTCATTTAAAGACATTTCTTAATCCTGATCACACATCAAAACTTCTATTTCAAAAGAAAACTTAATTCCGATAATTGCATAATATATAAATTGTTTGAAGTTCATTAGAAACACATCTAAATCTTTGATGCAAACAAGCGTAACTTACTCAATTGACGATTCAATTCTGATCAATTATTTTATATAGCTTAAATGGAAAAATAGATAAATATCCATTTTGAAATTCATAACATGGCAATACATAAAAATTATAAAATAATCAGTGATGCTGAAAACAGACTAATGTAACATTCTTTTTTTTTCAGTCCGTAAGTAGCAAGTTCAAGTTTGATTAGAGAAGTATTTATAAATCAAACTGCAATGGTATACACGTAATAGCTGTTAGAACAATAAATGGTTTTCCCTTTCAAATATTACAATAACATACCTAGTATTTACTGATTGGCCGATGACCGCCAGGACAATGAACAAATAACTGACACCATATTTGAAGCATAACACCAGTCTTGTCAAGCTTACATAAGAACACCAACTTGATGTCTGCATATTTGAAGCATAACACCAGTCTTGTCAAGATAACAAAAGAACACCAACGTGATGTCTGCAGTATATAGCTTAATATAGATTTTCTCTACTTTACACATACATGTATGCTGCTGTTTAAGTCTTCAAAGCAACATCAATGACTGCCTCATCAAAACACTACATTTTGTAAAGCTCATATAAATAGCTTATAGACATTTAAAGACATTTCTTAATCCTGATCACACATCAACATTACTATTTCAAAAGAAAATTAAATTCCGATAATTGCATAATATACAAATTGTTGAAGTTCATTAGAAACACATCGGAATCTTTGCTGAAAACAAGCGTAGCTTATTCAATGGACGATTCAATTCTGATCAATTATTCTATATAGCTTGACTGGAAAACAAATTAATACCCATTTTGAAATTCATTTTATAGCAATACATAAAAAGTATAAATTGATCAATGATGCTGAAAAAGTCTAATGTAACATTCCTTTTTTTTTCAGTTTGTAAGTAGCAAGTTCAAGTTTGATTAGAGAAGTATTTATAATTCAAACTGCAATGCAATACACGTAATAGCTGTTAGAACAAGAAATTGTTTTCGCTTTCAAATATTACAATAACTATTATTTACTTATTTGCCAATGACCACGAGGACAATAAACCAAATAACTGACACCATGTTTGAAGCATAAAATCAGTCTTGTCAAGCTTACATAAGAACACCAACTTGATGTCTCCCGTATATAACTCAATATAGATTTTCTCTACCTTGCACATACATGAATGTTGCTGTTTTAGTCTTCAAAGCAACATAAATGACTGCTTCATCAAAACATCGAATTTTGTAAAGCTCATAGAAATAGCTTAAAGACATTCAAAGACATTTCTTAATCCTGATCACACATCAACATTACTATTTCAAAAGAAAACTTAATTCCGACAATTGCATAATATATAAAATGTTTGAAGTTCATTAGAGACATATCGGAATCTTTACTGCAAACTAGCGTAACTTATTCAATGGACGATTCAATTCTGATCAATTATTTTATATAGCTTTAATAGAAAAAAAAATAATATCCATTTTGAAATTTATTATATGGCTATACATAAAAATTATAAAACAATCAATGATGCTGAGAAAGACTTATGTAACATTCCTTCCTTTTTCAGTGAGTAAGTAGCAAGTTCAAGTTTGATTAGAGAAGTATTTACAATTCAAACTGCAATGCAATACACGTAATAGCTGTTAGAACAAGAAATTGTCTTCGATTTCAAATATTACAATACTCATTATTTACTCATTGGCCGTTGACCACGAGCAAAATGAACAAATAATTGACACCATATTTGAAGCATAAAACCAGTCTTGTCAAGCTTACATAAGAACACCAACTTGATGTCTGCAGTATATAGCTTAATATAGATTTTCTCTACTTTACACATACATGTATGTTGCTGTTTAAGTCTTCAAAGCAACATCAATGACTGCTTCATCAAAACACCACATTTTGTAAAGCTCATAGAAATAGCTTAAAGACATTTAAAGACATTTCTTAATCATGATCACGCATCAACACTACTGTTTCAAAAGAAAACTTAATTTCGATAATTGCATAATATATAAATTGTTTGAAGTTCATTAGAAACACATCGGAATCTTTGCTGCAAACAAGCGTAACTTATTCAATGGGCGATTCAAATCTGATCAATTATTCTATATAGCTTGAATGGAAAATAAATTAATACCCATTTTGAAATTCATTACAAAGCAATAAATATAGATTATATAATAATCAATGATGCTGAAACAGACTAATGTAACATTACTTTTTTTCAGTTTGTAAGTAGCAAGTTCAAGTTTGATTAGAGAAGTATTTACAATTCAAACTGCAATGCAATACACGTAATAGCTGTTAAATTGTTTTCCCTTTCAAACATAACAATAACTATTATTTACTCATTGGCCGATGACCACGAAGACAATACACAAATAACTGACACCATATTTGTAGCATAAAACCAGTCTTGTCAAGCTTACATAAGAACACCAGCTTGATGTCTGCAGTATATAGCTCAATATAGATTTTCTCCACTTTACACATACATGTATGTTGCTGTTTAAATCTTCAAAGCAACATCAATGACTGCTTCATCAAAACATCGAATTTTGTAAAGCTCATATAAATAGCTTATAGACATTTAAAGACATTTCTTAATCATGATCACACATCAAAACTACTGTTTCAAAAGAAAACTTAGTTTCGATAATTGCATAATATATAAATTGTTTGAAGTTCATTAGAAACACATCGGAATCTTTGCTGCAAACAAGCGTAACTTATTCAATGGACGATTCAATTCTGATCAATTATTCTATATAACTTGAATGGAAAATAAATTAATACCCATTTTGAAATTCATTACATAGCAATACATAAAAAGTATAAATTAATCAATGATGCTGAAAAAGACTAATGTTACATTCCTTTTTTTCAGTCTGTAAGTAGCAAGTTCAACTTTGATTAGAGAAGTATTTATAATTCAAACTGCAATGCAATACACGTAATAGCTGTTAGAACAAGAAATTGTTTTCGCTTTCAAATATTACAATAACTAGTATATACTCATTGGCCGTTAACCACGAGCAAAATGATCAAATAACTGAGACCATATTTGATGCATAAAACCAGTCTTGTCAAGCTTACATCAGAACATCAAATTTCTTTCATTGCATATATGATTTGTTTGAAATTCATTAAAGACAAATCGAAATCTTTATAACAAGCATGAATAACTTATTTAATAGAATATACCATTAAAATAAACTGTGCTATATAGCTCAATTTCAAAAACTAAATACTCATTTTGAAATTCATAACATGGCAATGCATAAAAATTATAAAATTATCAATGATGCTGAAAAAGACTAATGTAACATTCTTTTTTTTTTTCAGAAAGTAAGTAGTTAGTTCAAGTTTGATTAGAGAAGTATTTATAATTCAAACTGCAATGCAATACACGTAATAGCTATTAGACCAAGCAATTGTTTTCCCTTTTAAATATTACAATAACTATTATTTACTCATTGGCCGTTGACCACGAGCAAAATTAACAAATAGCTGACACCCTATTTGAAGCATAAAACCAGTCTTGTCAAGCTTACATAAGAACACCAACTTGATGTCTGCAGTATGTAGCTTAATATAGATTTTCTCTACTTTACACATACATGTATGTTCCTTTTTAAGTCTTCAAAGCAACATCGATGACTGCTTCATTAAAACACCACATTTTGTAAAGCTCATAGAAATAGCTTGAAGACATTTAAGGACATTTCTAAATCCTGATCACACATCAACATTACTATTTCAAAAGAAAACTTAATTCTGATAATTGCATAAGATATAAATTGTTTGAAGTTCATTAGAGACATATTGGAATCTTTACTGCAAACAAGCTTAGCTTATTCAATGGACGATTCAATTCTGGTCAATTATTCTATATAGCTTTAATGGAAAAAATCAATTAATATCCATTTTGAAATTTATTACATTACAATACATAAAAATAATAAAATAATCAATGATGCTGAAACAGACTTATGTAACATTCCTTTTTTTCAGTCTGTAAGTAGCAAGTTCAAGTTTGATTAGAAAAGTATTTATAATTTCAACTGCAATGCAATACATGTAATAGCTATAAGAACAAGAAATGGTTTTCCCTTTCAAATAATACAATAACTATAATTTACTCATTGGCCGTTGACCATGAGCAAAATGAACAAATAACTGACACCATATTTGAAGCATAAAACCAGTCTTGTCAAGCTAACATAAGAACACCAACTTGATGTCTACATGTACGTTGCTGCCCAAGCCCTAATGACAACTCAAACTACTGATACATCAAAACACCATATTATTAAATTAATGCAAATAAAAATATTTGGACAATTATTACAGACCCTTATAAAAATCCTTATTACACATCAACATTACTAATTCAAAAGAAAGAAATAAATGAGATGAACTGTATAATATGACCATAATGTAAATTTTTATTTGGGAGGCAATACCTGTAATATTGCATAGGTTTAAATAGAAATAAATTCCCCTTTAAAGATTCAAAGCTTTCTTATTTACTCATTGGCCGTTGATCATGAGCAAAACGAATTGAATATTGACGACATATTTGAAGCATAACACATTATCTTTTTCCAGCATACATCAGACCATTATCATGATTATTGGTTGATTATGGCGTTTCTTCACACAACACGTGTTGCTGTTTCAGTCGTCAATTCAAGCCAACCCAAATTAAATTATGGCTTCATCAAATCATCAGAGTCATGTCAATGCAAAAATAAAATGTTTGCTGTTCATTATATAAATTTTGGAATCTGTATAACTAACACGCATAAATTATACGCTAGAAAGTTCAAATCTGATAAACTGTTCTATATAGCTCTAAGTGCATACGTTAAATATCAATTTTGAAAGTTCTGACATAGCACATGTGGCAGTACACACACTTTTAAAAATGTTCAATGATGATGTAACAACACATTTTATTGATTCATTGGCCGTTGCCCACAACCAAAACGAATAGAACATGGACACCGTATTTGAAGAATAACACATGTCATTTTCAAGCATATATAAAATAAATAGTCATGAAGTTCAACGTCTTTGGTTAATGATGATATTTAATTAAATGACACACATGTTGCTCTTCCAGTCGTCAATTTAAGCCAACACAAATAATTGATTCATTAATACATCATAATTTCTTAATTTGAACAATACACTGAATTACTCTTAAACAGAAAAAAATCTAGAGATTACAATCATTATTATTTACTCATTGACCATTGACAAAGAGGAAAACAAAGTGAAAACTGTAACCATATTTGAAACATGGAACATGTCTTTGTCAAGCAATCATGAGTCCGAAAATCGTGATTTTTTCGTCATTGATTGATTATGAGTTTGCTTCACACGACTGTATGTTGCTGTTCAAATCAAATATCCAAGCCGACACAATTGATTGCTTCATCGAAACATCATATTTCTTGTCTTGCATATATTCATGTTTGAAGTTCAATAAAGACGTTTTTGAATGTTTATAACAAACCAGAATAACGTCTTTATGAGAAAATTAAACTCTGAAACACCATTCTATATAGCTTTAATGTCAATAATTAAATACCCGTTTTACAATTCATTGCATGGCAATACACACAATTATTGAACTCATCAAGAAGGTGTACAACGAATGTACCAATTTTCTTCTTCAGTGTGTGAGTAGCAATTCACATATGATTGAGAGAGAAGTATTTATGATTTAGATGCAATGCAATGCAAAAACATAGCTGTTAAATATAGAAGTTATTTCCCACGTTTAATAGTACAATCATTATTAGTTACATAATCGCCAATGACCATAAGCAAAACGAACAGAAAGTTGACACCATAGTTGATGCAGCATGAAAACCTGCCTTGTCAAGCATACATAAAAGCAATAACTATTTAAGAAAACACTGATGCAAAAGAGAGACAAAAGATACCAGAGGGACAGTCAAACTCATGAATCGAAAATAAACTGACAACACCATGGCTAAAAATGAAAAAGACAGACAAACAATAGTACACATGACACAACATAGAAAATGCAAGCTATACTTGATTGCAGTTTAAACATTGGTTGGCATTATATTCGTGATTATTTTTGCCCGAGCGAAAGTGAGGGCTAAAATAACACGAATATAATGCCTACCCATGTTTAAGCTACAACAAAGTATAGCTTGCATCAATTATTTCGATTGTGAATAGGACAGTTAAGGAAATGTCTATGTCCGATAAGTATAATTTTAAAAACGTTCGCATAGGCTCTTCCATAAACCTCCCTTTATTGTGTAAAAATGCAAACGGCTGGCACTGTGCTTTTTCAGAGGGAGCAGTTTGAACAGCCAGCATGAACGGTTGTCGTATCTAGGTCAGATATGTCAATTTCGGAATGCTACATGTTACAGTCATAATAAATGAATTAGTAACATCATGTGCACCATTTAAGTGTTTGAAAGTGTTTTAAAGTTAAAGAAACACATTTAGCGAATGACCATTTGATAAAACTTATTATTCTGAAGTAGTCAATATACTCATGTGCAAACACATTTTATTGGATTAGTTAGAGGATTGGTTTGTTCACAAGACGAAAGAAACACGTTATATTAGAATTGTATGCAAATTGTATTGCTCAATATGGATTGTATCTACCTAACACACAAATGTTTTTGGTTGTTCTATCAAGGCAATTCAAACGATTGATCCAGCACCATATCATCCATGCTAACATAAAGTTATTTCTGGACGTAGATAAAGAGCTGATTTTGTTTTCTCATTTGTGTGTCATTTTTGTAAATGAGATCTAACATTTGAAAAACAAAAGCACAAACAACAGACCGTAGCTATCACCAGGTCAAATTGCGTTTTTTGCATAGTAAGATGAATATGATCATGATTTAGTATTATCCTTAGGATTAATTACAAAAAAGTATCTCCATGAGAGAGTTAAATTAAACATATGGTGCACACACTATTACAAAACGTAATGTTTCACAGGTCACTTCTAATGAGATAAGATTGTAAATATTTAGACCTGCCATACAAAGGGCAGTTTCACAAAGCAAAACACAAATGGTTTGATATCACTTGGAGAATGATGTGTTAGATTTTTTCTATGTTGTGTCTTCTGTACTATTATTTGTCTGTTTGACTTTTTACTTTTTAGCCATGACATTGTCAGTGTATTTGCTATCTATAATTTGACTCTCTGGTATCTTGCGCCCCTCTTTTAACTTGTAAGAACATTCGTGTGTTAATGTTCCTTTTTTTTCCAGTGAGTACTACATAACATGCGAGATTTGCAGTGGGTGGGTACTATAGTCTTTTGATATATAAAGCCAAGATTTTGCATAACAAAAACAGGATTATATTATCATATTTCATTCGTTGTGAAAATCTATCAGTTTACATTTGAACCAATGTTCTAATGAGGATCAGTGAATACCTTATAAAACGATATCAAATATAAAGAAGAGTAATTTCATCTTTAAGATAACATTAAGTAAAGAACTACAATGTTACTGTACATCCATTGGCATTTTTTTTCGCTATCAAATGAAGCCAGTATACAGTGTTCATATTGTTCTTGTTGAATAATACGCTTTAACAACCTTTTCACATTTCACAATAATTTCCTGAAGTATTTGCTAAACGTTTATAAACGGAAGGTGCTTTAATTAAAATGTTTAAGCAATATAAAAACAAGCAAATGTGTGTTTTTATTTTACATTTTTTAGTATGACTGAAACACATAGAAAAACAATTCAATTATTCCCGACATAATATAATTCTATTAAACGAGTATGTTAATGTATTGCAGACGCATGCCCTATAATGGAGAGGTTTAATTGAGTCAAGGCCAATGTGTAATCTGTCTCCAAAATATAATCAAGATGTTATCAATGCCGTTTTGAAATAGTGTAGTAACTGTAACTGATGAGGAAAGTATGATTCAAATGACAACAAACTTATATGTTAGTAAATGTAACTTGTTATTGTATGTTGAATATATTAATTGTTTTTTTAATTTGTTCTGTTAGTTGATAACGTTTGATTTTGTCAGTCTATATAAGATAATGTGGATTCATTATTATTCGTTGGATACAAATCTTCGTGGATTTGGTGGGTACAGGTAAACCACGAAATTAAATGTTCAACGAATAACACATTATCCATAAGCGCGTATGCATACTTCTGCAAAACCGCGAAATTAGATATCAACGAACATATAGTTTTCTCGTTTGAATTGTTTTACATTGTCTTATCCGGGCTTTTTATAGCTGACTATGCGGTATGGGCTTTGCTCATTGTTGAACGCCGTACGGTGACCTATAGTTGTTAATGTCTGTGTCATTTTGGTCTTTTGTGGATAGTTGTCTGATTGGCAATCATACCACATCTTCTTTTTTATATATATTAGTTTTTATGAATCCACGAAAATTGATATCATCGAAAATAAATGAATCCACAGTACCTTAAACTTGATATTGCTGTAAGTTGTATATTTGTTACGTTTAGATCATAACATTACACGAAATGCCATATATAAATTTTTATTCATACTACTTTAGTTATAATGTTTATGTAGAACTGAATCATCTTTCACCCAATTCAAGAGTCTAAAAAACTCATGGAATGGCAATTCGTGCCATTGCAATTCATGTGCTTAGACTTTAATTTATTATTAATTTTACAGCTTTGAATCATAATAATGCTAATTTTTTGTGATTGTTTGATTAACTTTTTTTATAACTTGCTTTTAGATTAGTGCTCATGCATGTGTATACTATATAGTATTTAAATTAGTGGAACCTAAATGTGCATGAAATGAAGGTTATATGTCTTTTATATTTTAATATTATTATTGTGTACGATTAATTTGTAAATGTGTGTATGTGACGGTTATAAAAGCTCAGAGATTTGTTATGTAACTAAATTGAATGTATACATTTTTTGATGCTGTAGATATTGAATTATTGAGTTGTTTTAATAATCTATTTTAAAACAATAGATAACTAAATTAGAAGTAGTGCACGTAAAATAAACACATATGTCTTATTTATTCTGACTTTCTACCAAATAAAACTACATCTTATCGTTCATGTATGCTCGATGAATATAAGAAGGAATAAAACAATATCATGAATACAAAATATATTTTAACCGACGAAACAATTTGTTTATTATTTAATAAGGAACTGGGGCGAAACTGCAGTTTATATATCCCAACATTGGCAGAAAGTGTTCAGGATTGCAGTTACATGCAATGCATCTTATAAAATGTTAACACATTCTGTGATAAAAAAAAAAAGTAAGTTTGTTGCATTGTTACACCATTCAATTTGATAATTGTGTGTGTTTATGCAATTACTTTGACGCAATTGATGAGAACCAGTTTGCTTTAAAACCATGTTCAATCCGTCATTTTTTCACAAACGAAAATGTCTGTTTCAAGTCAAGCATATGACAGTTTTGTCAATTCGTTTGGAGTGTATGAGCTTTTGAATTTGCATTTAAATGAAGGAATATCCTTTTTTGATTTATTTTTCTATAGATCGGAGTTCAGTATTTTGTGGTTTGGATTTTTTTTGGTGAAAATCGGGTAATGAAGTGTTATTTATAAAAAAGAAGATGCAATATGATTGCCAATGAGACAACTGTCCACAAGAAAAATGACACATACATTAACAACTATAGGTCATCGTACGGCCTTCAACAATGAGCAAAGCCAATACCGCATAGTCAGCTATAAAAGGTCCCGACATGACAATGTAAAACAATTCAAAGTAGAAAACTAACGGCCTTATTCATATAAAAAAAAATGAACGAACAATAAATATGTAACACATAATCAAACGACAACTACTGAATTATTTACTCTTTTTGAGGCGCAATGACGAATAATTTCAAATATCTGTCATAAAAAAAATGTATGTAAGCCAACAAAAGGACAAAACATTTTGAAAACAGATAAATTAAGCATCGAAGACATAAAACAAACTCTTTAAAACGCACACTACCTTACCTGAAACGTGCATTCCAAAATACAAGTAATACAAGTATGATAAAAACTAAAACAATAGCCTTTATTAAGCGAACAAAGTTTAGTGTACCATATTCCTAAATGCGTATAATGAAATGATTTTCCTGTTAAATAAAGCCAACTAATGTATTTTTTATCAAACGGTATACCATCAAATGGCGTAGTCATATCACCAGTTATCGGTGCTGTTAATAAACGAGTATCAACAATTCCAATATATCTAATATATATGACAGCATTGGAGAACAGATGGCGCTAACTGCAAACATTTGCAAACCGCGTCAGACTATGTGGATGCATACAATGGCTTAAGATCCTCTAGAGGGGATTCAACATATATTTACAGCGATCTTATGCGTAAACATCGAGATGTTCAAATGAATCAATAGTAGCGAGAAATGAAAATACGGATAGCGATAATGATACAATGTCACCATCACCGAATGATGAGAGTGGACTGCCGGCGTTTTTACACCTATTCGTATTTGGAGTCGGCGACATTTTTCGTACAGATCGAAACAGTGACAACAGTGATTTGTTTAGCCCGGTTAACAGCCAATATGTTTTTTTTTTACTTGAAAAAGCTCCCTTATTTGAAACGCTTCTTGAAACGGTATACACTAATGTTCAGTTAAAATAGAAACTTATTGTTAAGTATTCTTAATCATCTTTTAAATATCATAAGATATATATCTGTGATTTTTTTTTTTACACGTTTGAATATTAATATGAAAAGCTCTTTATTGTTTATGTTGCCAATTAAATTACCTAGCCATGTTATACATTTGTTGATTATAAAGCTGGAACACAAAGGGATACGTCAACTGTCAAACAGTATTTGCTTGATCGGGTTAGCGCTATAAAACCAGGTTTAATCCACCATTTTCTACATTTTAAAATGCCTGTACCAAGTCAGGAATTTGACAGTTCTTGTCAATTCGTTTTTGATTCGTTTTGTTATTTGATTTTGCCATGTGATTATTGACTTTCCGAATTAATTTTCCTCTAAGTTCAGTTTTTTGTGATCTTACTTTTTGATCGATTCATTTGTTTGTATGTTCAAACTTGTTTTGGACTTTGTATTATAGTTTGAAAACCCTAAAAAAAAATCACTGTTGAAAACCATATATACTAAGTACTAACAGTTCAGTAACGCATATGTATAATGCTACAGCTTAAAAGTAAAATACAGTTCTCGCTATACCAACTCATTTGTCTTTATAACACAAAAACATAACGATACATTTTAAATGGTAATTTGGAGTAAAAATACCGAGCCATTGCAAAAAAAATGATGCAGCAACTTTTAAATTTCGATTAAAGTAGTTATTGCTAAACTGTTTATTCCAGTCAAGGTTAGGTTAGGTCGATATACATGATAGATATAAAACATTTTCAACAAGACAATCATAACTTTGGAAAAATGCAGCCAACATAATGTACACAGGTATATAAAGAATAATTTCGTCGTAAGGAATGTTTTTTGTTCATAATACGAGAACAGAAGTGACCATGTAGAGTCGTCTTGTACACTTATCAAAAGTGGTAAATATTAAATAAAATAGAGATATGATATATGACACTGTTAAGCTTGAATAAGAGTACAGCATTTCATTACTAATTCTATCAATAGGTCAAATAACCAAGAAAATACGAACTTGCAGTTACTGAAATCCGGTAAAAAGATGAACACAATGTATAATAAGAAATCGTTTATCAAAGGCTAAAACCGAACAAAACATAAGAAACTAAATACGGAATTTTGAAAGATTGCATGCTCATACTTGCATGTGCCTATATTGTTGCTCTATGATATGTCCTGGTCAGTAGAACTAATGTTAGGTTTTTGTAATTTCGAAAAATACTAAGACTGACCCAGGACCTATATGCATAGTAACTTGAAGTACTTTTAATACAATATTTAAAAACACATTTAACTAGTAGATGCATGATAAATGGAAACAGTGAATACACATTTCTTAACAAATTATTTAACCTTGATGTAAATTATTTCATATTTGTTCTACACCTAACCTACCTATTAGCTTTATAGGTCCTGTAGATGCTTTATTTTTGTCCAGTCAAAGTGTTCAGAAACCCTGACTTACGTTGGATACAAAAACAACGTATTATCCGAAAACTAAATACTGCCTAGCTTACAAAAAATAGGACCCAATAATGACAGCTATGGTGAATACATTGTGTATAACAAAACTTATTGCAATGCAAGAAATCCTTAACACTTTTTTCAACTATATATTAGTGTTAGTTAGGTCAGTAGTAATCACTCAAAAAATTATTGGTCCTAAAGTTGAATAGTTTTAGCCACAAAAGGAAATAATATTGTCTATATTTACATGATTTACAAACTTGCAACCAAAAGTGAATAACTAAAGTATCTTATCGATTCAATATAACATTGTTATTACATTTAAAAGAATTGTCAGATATAAATAAAGAAATCCTAAACTATTTAACAGCTATATATGTAAGTGCTAGTTGAGTCAGTAGGAATCACTTAACAACTTCATGGTATAAAATTTATGTTTCATCCTTCTTAATTTAAACCGATAGGTCACCCTACGGTCTTCACCAATGAGTCAGCTATTAAAAGGCCCGGAAATGACAAATGTTAAAGAATTCAAACCAAAAATCTAGCGGCCTAATTTATGTACCAAAAAATGCACTAAATACAAATAAGTAACACAACAACAAACGACAATCACTGAATTACGGGCTCCTGACTTGGGACAGGTACATACAGAATGTTGCGGGGTTAAACCTCCCCTTAACATGGGACAGTGGTGTTACAGTACACCATACGAACAAACTATAAAAACTAGTTGTAAAAGGCTTAACTCATGAGTTGGATATACATAGAAAAACATCTAACAAAAACATAGAGTGGACGTGGCCCAGTACTTGTACGTCCAAATGAAAAAAGCACACTACGTACAGATCTGAGAGTGCTTGCAGTTATTAACAGCCGTTAGATCAAAGTTCCCATTGTTTCTCCCGACTGCAACCTCAAACTGGAAATATAACGGGTGTCAGGTTGATTTGTTATTACCCTCCCAGTAGGCTATTCTAGCGAGAAACGTGTACCAGTTTAATGTTACCAATGCAATGACGTCTCCCACGATGTATGTAGCAGCTAAGGAATCCTGCATTTATTTATTTTTAGATTTGATTGTCGTTCATTTCCCATAGCAGTCGTGTATATTATTCTGAATAACCTTCCTAAGTCTCACTATTTCCTCCGTCCCTGACAAGGCGTGTTGAGACGGATGGGTGTCCTGAAAGGCGAGTGGTCAGGTGGCCCGCACCTCTTATCACAAACTTTTTAAAAACTAACAGGGATTATAGGTACGATAAGTTACTGGCCCCCTATTTTTGTTGAACTTAGATTGAATAAAATTCAAGAAATAAGATTATTTCTAAAAAGGATAGTGTCTCATCTTACAAAAAATCAGTGTAATTTTCTTTGTCAGTGTGTGGAAATTATTAAATACCTCTCTCTTTCTCTTCAAAAAACGTAGATTTTTTTTATGAAAATCAGAAGTGTTTGCATCAGTTAGACAATCTTTAACTATGAGCGGACGCAAGTACCATGAAGATATTTCAATGTGTTGTTTGGTGGAAGCAAATAATTTACTGTTTTCAATATATTCGTGGTACTCGCGTCCGCTCATGTTAAAAAATTAATAATTCTACACCAAAAAATCCTTGTTTTACGGATAAGTCGATAATATGTGAACCAAGGACATGTTACAACACAGTCCCATGTTATAGGGAAGGTTCGGCTCCCATTAAAATGTTTAACCCCGCCACATTCTATATGTACCTGTCCAAAGTCAGGAGCCCGTCATTCAGTGGTTGTCGTTTGTTGTTGTGATACTTATGTGTACTAAGTTCAACTTTTTACATAAATTAGGTCGCTAGTTTTTTGGTTTGAATTGTTTTACATTTGTCATTTCGGGGTCTTTTAAAAGCTGACTGTGCGGAATGGGATTTGCTCATTGGTGAAGACCGTACGTACAATGACCTATCGTTTTTAATATCTGCGTCATGTGGTCACTTGTGAAGAATTGTCACATTGGCATTCATACCACATCTTCTTTTTTTATATTGTATAGTTTATTTCGGTTACATTTCTTTGAAACTAGAGTCGTGTCTGTATATTTGTAAATGTTCTAATTTTCAACAAGTAAAGTGAACAACATTTTAAAAGCATGGGTGTATAACGCACACTCTTAAAGTAGAACAACATAATTTCCCCTAAAAACTAAATATTTATATAGCATTTTTACATCAATCAATATCTAAAAAAAACAAATTTCCAATACTAAATCAATTACCCGATGCTCACATATTTACAGCGAAGCAGTCCACTGCTTTTTAGAAAGTCAAACTTGTAATTTTCTTAATTTTCAAAGTGTATCTCATTGATGCGTTTTGTTTTAATCTGTGTCAAAAAAGCGTTTACCAGAACGTAATAGGTGTTTGCACACAACGTAATAGGTGTTTGCACATAACGTAAAAGATGTTTGGACATAATTAAATAGGCATTTGCACAAAACGTAAAATGGGTTTGCACATAATGTAATAGGTATTTGCACATAACGTAATAGGTGTTTGCACATAATGAAATAGGTGTTAAAATAACGTAATAGGTGTTAAAAATAACGTTATAGGTGTTTGCACATATGGTAATAAGTGTTTGCACATAACGTAATTAGTGTTTGCACATAACATAAACGATGTTTGCACATAACATAAACAATGTTTGCACATAATGTATTAGGTGTTTGAACATAATGTAAAAGGCGTGTGCACATGACGTAATGAATGCTAACAGAGAGTATCAATTGTTCGGCAAAACGCATATGAACTATACCATGAGGTATTATGTTTTTCACTGGAGATACATATGTATAAACATAACATAAAGCCATTAGACTATAATATCATGCGGTTTTCATAGAACAAACATGACAAAGATGGATCAAAACAAAACGTTTAGAATAGTCAGCATAACAATAACATTTGAGACAGGACGCAATTATTAACTGACTTACGTAAAGGAAGAATAGACACAACACAGAGATAATTTGAAAGAATGTAAAGGTTGTTGATCATAAAGTTCCGAAGGTATTCACAGAATATATAGTAGTTACAGCATAATGTAATGTCTATTGCACACAACAAAGTTTAGCAATGACATATCATGCAATTGTTTGACCAAACAAATAATTAATTTGACATAACACAACGATGCAGTGTCAGGAAATAAAGGCACATGCACATAACATAAAGAATAAATGACAAAACGTGAAGGCAAAGCGACAACACACATTAAATATTTACACTATAAGACAGTTCCGGCGTACCCTATGGAAACATAGGTACCGATTATATTATTGCAAATGCGAATTTGTTTAGTACACATGTTTCATTCGTGTATGGTCAGACAATATATCAAAAAAGGATATTGCATTCACAATCTCTTAATTCAAATCTTATGCCGACATTGCATATATAAACCTAATAATAATTTAGTCATTAATACACTTAGAACAAACAAAGCCTTGCCACATCTCTCCTTTAATTAAAGATGCTAATTATGTTCTGTGATTTAGCACAGATTAAGTTGACATTTTGAATTCTCTATATGAAATTATGAATGTATTACTTAGAAGGATGTATACCTATTACGAAAAATGCACACACTTAATTAAGGGGGCATTTACAAAGTCAGAATGCAAATACATATGTTCAAACTCTTTTAGGTCATTTTTGAGTAGCAACAAAACAAAAGAACTTTGTCCATTTGACTTGCTTTGATACTATATATGGGATTGAATTTTTACTTGATTACATTTTTGTTCGCTTTGAAGATTCCGTATGTCGTCAGGTTATTGAAATTCTAATGAGGAATAACATTGTACCACTTCTTGCGGGCCTGTTTTTGTATTGTTATGAGTCACAATTTATGATTAAAATCAGCAAAGACCCATCTGAACAAGATTTGATACAAAAATTTAACAATATTTTTTTATATTTGGGTGATATATAGGTTATCAATAATGACGACTGCAGTATGTATCCTAAATACATTTATTCTGTTGTCGAACTTGCTTTAATTATAGCTAACACTTACTGGTATTTCCTCCATCTTGATATTTATATCATTAACGGGAAACCTAATACAAAACTTTATGATTAAAGATATGTTGTTTTTTATTTCGTATCGTTAATTCTCCATTTTTAGATGGTAGCTTTTCTATGTATATCAATTTGTACGATTCGCAAGTGTATGTAACAACGTATTTAATTTTAGAGAGATACATTTATGTATTTGTGAAAAATTATTACAGCAGGGCTTTCGATATCACCAAAACCTTTACTAAATTTAATAATCAGTATAAAGAAATCGTTCCTAAATATAAATCAATATGCTGACATCTTATACGTTCAGGTTTTTAATATCCAATCTTTGTTATGGTACTAGTAATATTATTTACAAAGCACAACAATGTCAGTATTCACCTCACAAGCCAACAGAACCTCTAAACAGACTTATTAAGAAAGTACGATACTGCTTTTAGGTCATTAAAGATTGTATAATTTGGCTTTAATATTAATTCACCTATTGGGTCTTTGCATCGGAATAAAACACGTTTATCATGCACAACATAATAAAACTAAAGAATAAGCAACACGAACTCCACTTAAGACCAGGAGTGATCTCAGGTGCTCCAGAAGGGTATGCAGATCCTGCTCCACATGTGACACCCGTCATGTTGCTTATGTTATAAAAGATCCGGTAAATAGTCTAATTCGGTAGGTCACATTCGTGAAAAGGAAGAGAATTGTAGTTACGACGTCAGAAAAATATTTTGGAACTCTTGGTTTAATAGCTTACTTGTGAGCAGCAACCCTCTATCAATAAAATCATGGTAGGAAAGGCAAGCACGGGAATATCGTATCAATTGGGAGATATATACCCCGTATACAGGTGCTGCTGGAATGTTGCTTCATAGAAATCTAATATAGTACTTTACAGATTTTTTCTCTCCAAAACTTAATATATATATATTTGTTATTAAAACAGTTAATGTTGTTTTATTAGCACCTAATCAAGACTAAAAGCATCATCATTGTCGAACACATAATTCATTTGAAAAGGTCTTCCCGAAACCACTGGACGTACATAGAAATATTTGTCACTTGTCTTTAAAACTATTCACTCATACATGCATTACTAAAAAAATTGTGAAGTAAATTAGATAGTTTGTCAGATATCTCAGATCCGTTCGAAATAATAAAAAAAAACAACATTACCCCATCCCTTTGCCAAATATTCCTTGGAGAAGACATATCATTCGATACAAAAAAGGTAGAAATGTAGTGATTCTTAACATATCAATCCTCTTTCTTCGTCTGTAAGCACGCTGCTGCAGCCTATGTTTTCTAATTGGAATTGAGACATTTTTAGTATCTTTAAACTACTGCAAATCATCAAAATTGCTTTCATTAAGGATCAATCACTTGTTATGATATTGTAATTATTATGTTTATTTATGTTGGCCTAATTTGTGTTGTATGGCCTGATAGTTGTTTACCAAATAATCTTATAACTGTGCAGTTTAGGAATCACTGGAACAATCACAGAATGATTAGAACTTTCTAGAATGATCCTTATAAAAGATGCGTAATTTAAACTTCTACGTTATTCCAGAAACTTCCGTTGTAACTTTCCAGGATTTTCCACAATGTTCCGTTCTAGCGTGTTCTAGAATAATCCGTCACAACTATATATATACAGACACTAAAGTTAAACTCTCATAATTAAACTTGGACATAGACATTGATAGACATTAGTATTCACAGCATTTGGATTGACACTTTATTCTACAAACAACATCATACTGGATTGTGACCTTAGTAGTGAACATAATATTCAGATTGGATTCCGAAAGATTTCCGGATACAGATAAAGATAACAGATCGGACTCATATTATGACAGTTAAGTTAACAGTAATATTTGTGTAATACTTTTTGTAAACTTTTGTATATTAAATATTGTTAAATTTTACTATTGATTTGTGTCTTTTGTTGGCTATAATTTAAAGGCGATTTCTGGCCGTAACAGAAATTGGGGGCTCGTCCGGGATTCTTAAAAATATTTTATTCAAAATTTGTTTAGTATTTTTATTATAACTAGCCAACAAAATTCTACAAAATGGCATTTGATGCCGGTAAATTTTTGAAAACGCCAGACCTGGAGAGTTTTGATAATTTAAGGAAAGAGGAATTAGTGTTGCTTGCTAAACATCTGAAATTAGTTTTTAAAGTATCTATGAGAAAACAAATTATAAAAAATTTGGTTATAGACAAATTAGTTGACGCAGAAATTTTAGGTGAAGAGGCTCTTGATCTTAAGGTCGAAAATGTTGACGCCTTTAAATTAAAACAGCTTGAATTAGAACATGAACTCAAACTAAAAGAACTGGAAATGAATTCGAAGGAGATGGAGAAAAGAAAAGAGGATGAATTTAAATTAAAACAGGCAGAACTGGAAATGAAGGAAAGGTTAGAAATGGAGAAAAAAGAAAAAGAAGATGAATTTAAATTAAAAGAACTTGAAATGAGAGAAAGGTTAGAGATGGAAAAATTGAAAATTGAAATGGTCAAAGAAGAAAGCAACACTAACGTCCAGTCGAAATCAGATTATTTTGATGCAGCAAAGAATATACGTTTGGTTCCGAAATTTTGTGAAAAAACAGTTGATAAATATTTTCCACAGTTTGAGAAAATTGCTAATAATTTGAAATGGCCAAAACCATATTGGACTACGATGTTACAAAGTGTTTTTGAGGGCAAGGCCGCTGAAATATACTCTGCACTTCCATCAGAAAAAAGTTCTGATTATGACACGGTGAAACAGGAAGTTTTGAAAGCCTATGAGCTAGTACCAGAAGCATATAGACAGAAATTTAGATCTTATAAAAAGTTTGATTCGCAAACCTATGTGGAATTTGCTCGGGAAAAAGAAGATCTATTTGATAAATGGCTTACTTCAAAGAAAACAGATAACAATTTTGATAACCTAAGACAATTGATGTTATTAGAAGAGTTCAAACAATGTGTTCATTTAGACTTAAAAACACATTTAGACGACAAAACTGTTGAGTCAATACATGATGCAGCTGTTATTTCAGATAATTATACTCTTTCACATAAAAGAAGTTTCAAGGGTCAAAATGTTAATACTTCCAGTGGAAATTACAAAAATCAAAGCACTGATCATACTGATAGTAAGCCTGTTCCACAGAATAAGAGTCAGTCCAGTTATAATATGTCTAGTCCAAAATTTGATACTTTTGAGAAGAAGTCACTGACTTGTGCTTATTGTAAGAAGATTGGTCACCTGATGGCTGATTGTTTTAGACTCCAGAAGAAGAATGAACGAGATAATAAGCCGAAGACCAGTGCTTGTACGACACCTTATATTACCAGTACATTGGAATGTCCTGCGAGTCAGGCTTTTAAGTCCAGTTTTTGTGATTATATGGAGGAATACAAACCCTTTATGTCTGATGGGTTTCTTGCTATTGTTGATGATACCACTCTTCAGCCTATTAAGATTTTACGGGACACTGGAGCTTCTCAGTCTTTATTGTTAGAAGGTGTGTTGCCTTTGTCTGAGAAGACTTCTGTTGGTGCCTCCGTTTTGTTACAAGGTGTAGAGTTAGGTTGTATAGATGTTCCTCTCCATCGAATTTATCTGAAGTCAGATTTGGTAACTGGACCAGTTGATGTAGGTGTTCGTCCTAATCTCCCTGTTGAGGGTGTTACATTATTGCTAGGAAATGATCTAGCTAGGAACAAAGTGGTTGCTGAACCAATTGTTACCAGTGAACCGGTGGTGGATGTCAAATCACCTGAAGATGATGCTGAATTGTATCCAGCTTGTGTTGTTACTAGGGCGATGGCTAGAAAACAACAAGATGATAATTTGAAAGAAGACAAATTTGAATACATGGACCTTTCTGACACTTTTATAGCTGATATTGAAGATCCTGGTAACTCAGAAAAGGCCATTATAAAACCACCTAGTGTTAACAAAAATGTTATTATGCCATGGCCAGATGTAAACAGCCATTCATTAGACCGAAAGAATTTACTCGAAGAACAACGTAAAGACCCTGAGGTTCTTCAGCTCAGCCAGAGGGCTCAACCACAGGAGGAAGCAGACAAAGAGGCTGAATGCTATTTCCATCAAGACGGCATTTTAATGAGGAAGTGGAGGCCTCCTGATGCTACCCCAGAGGAGGAATGGAGAGTGGTATACCAAGTTGTGGTGCCTAAAGTTTATCGGCAAGAAATTATTGGTCTTGCCCATGACACCCCCTTGGCTGGACACTTAGGTATAAGGAAGACTTGCCTTAAGATCTTGCAGCATTTCTACTGGCCCAGACTTAGAAATGATGTCGCAGAATACTGCAAAGCATGTCATATATGCCAGGTTGTTGGTAAACCTAACCAGAAAATACCACCAGCACCACTTCTGCCTATTCCAGCCTTTGACGAACCTTTCAGCAGAGTTCTAATAGACTGTGTTGGACCTTTACCAAAGACCAAGACTGGAAATGCATATTTATTGACAATCATGTGTACATCTACCCGCTTTCCTGAAGCTATTCCGCTCAGAAATATCAAGACACCTACTATCGTCAAAGCTTTGATCAAATTTTTCACATTAGTAGGACTTCCTAAGTCTATACAGTCCGACCAGGGATCAAATTTCATGTCAGGTTTATTTCAGCAAGTCGTGTACCAGTTAGGGATTGCTCAGTACAGATCAAGTGCTTATCATCCAGAATCTCAAGGTGCCTTAGAACGTTTTCATCAAACATTGAAGAACATGATTAGAACTTTTTGTCTTCAATTTGACAGAGACTGGGATGATGGAGTTCACTTTCTACTTTTTGCAGTCCGTGAGGCTGTTCAAGAATCCCTTGGATTTAGTCCCTTTGAATTGGTATTTGGTCATACTGTAAGGGGACCGTTAAAATTGATTAAGGAAAAGTGGCTTACTGAAGATACTGACTTGAATCTTTTAGACTATGTATCTAGATTTAAAGAAAAACTGTTTACTGCTTGTCAAATTGCTCAGAAAAACTTGAAAAATATACAGAACAAGATGAAAATATGGTATGATAAGGATGCCAGGGACAGAGTTTTTGAGCCTGGTGATAAGGTTCTTGTATTTCTGCCAGTCCCTGGACATCCTTTACAGGCTAAATATTGTGGTCCTTATACAATAGAGAGTAAAATTAATGATTTGAATTATATTGTAAAAACTCCAGGTCGGCGCAAACAAAATAGAGTGTGTCATATTAATATGTTAAAGCCATATTTTGAGCGTACTAATGTATGTGATAGTAAACCAGTTGCCACTTTAGGCATGGTTAAATTTGAGAACACTCATGACAAACCAGATGTAATTGAACAACCTTTTAGTTCTAAATCTATGGAAGAGACCGTTAGATTGAAAAATTCCGAAATTTTGTCAAATTTAGACTCAAAAGTTGCACATCTGTCTTTTGATCGTATAGAAGAAATAAAAACTTTGGTATTTTCTTTTAAAAATCTTTTTCCAGATGTGCCAAACAAAACCACTGCTGTTTGTCATGATGTTGATGTCGGAGATGCTTCTCCAATTAAGCAGCATCCTTACAGGCTCAATCCACTCAAACTTGAAGTTATGAGAAAAGAAATTAAATATATGCTCGACAATGATATTATTGAGCCGAGTAACAGTGAATGGAGCTCTCCTTGTCTTCTTGTGCCAAAACCAGATAAAACTTTTCGTTTCGTGACTGATTTCAGAAAAGTAAATTCAGTCTCAAAATCTGATTCCTATCCGATTCCAAGGATAGACGATTGTATTGACAATATTGGTCAAGCAAAATTTGTGAGCAAATTTGATTTATTGAAAGGTTATTGGCAAGTTCCGTTGACACAGAGAGCTCGTGAAATATCAGCTTTTGTTACACCAGATGGCTTATTTTAATATACTGTTATGCCATTTGGCATGAAAAGTGCTCCAGCTACATTTCAAAGAATGATCAATAATGTTATAAAAGATTTAGACTGTTGTTATGCTTATATTGATGATCTTATTGTATGTAGTGATAGCTGGGAACAGCATTTAACACATTTGTATGATACTTTTGATAGATTGTCAAAATCAAATTTGACTGTTAATCTTGGTAAAAGTGAATTTTGTCAGGCCACTGTTGATTATTTAGGGCATACAGTTGGCCAAGGTCAAGTAAAACCTATTATGGCTAAAGTGGAAGCTATTTCCAAATTTCCACCTCCTACAAATAGAAAACAACTTATGAGATATTTAGGCATGATTGGATTTTACAGAAAATTTTGTTCAAATTTTGCTACTGTTGTTCAACCATTGACTCATCTTTTACGGAAAGATTCTAAATTTATCTGGAGCGAAAATTGTCAAAAAGCTTTTGAAAATAGCAAGTCACTTTTAATTAATAGTCCAGTTCTGATTACTCCAGACTTTGAAAAACAATTTAAACTTGCCGTTGATGCAAGCGACGTAGGAATAGGAGCTGTTTTATATCAAGAGACAGATGATAATGTCGAGAAACCTATATCATATTTTTCTAAGAAATTAGATAAACATCAGAAAAATTATTCAACTATTGAAAAAGAGTGTTTTGCAATGTTGTCAGCACTTCAACATTTTGATGTATATTTGAATCCCACTGTATATCCTATTCTTGTTTATACTGATCATAATCCTCTCACCTTCATGCATAAAATGAGAAACAAGAATCAGAGGTTGACTAGGTGAAGTTTATTGTTACAGGAATATGATGTAATTGTAAAACATATTAAGGGTAAAGATAATGTAATAGCTGATGCTTTATCTAGAGCTTATTAAATCACTTTGTATATATTATGTATTTTTGTTCATATTATTCATGATAAGTTTTTGTTACACTAAAACTTCTTTTAAGGGGGGAGGTGTTATGATATTGTAATTATTATGTTTATTTATGTTGGCCTAATTTGTGTTGTATGGCCTGATAGTTGTTTACCAAATAATCTTATAACTGTGCAGTTTAGGAATCACTGGAACAATCACAGAATGATTAGAACTTTCTAGAATGATCCTTATAAAAGATGCGTAATTTAAACTTCTACGTTATTCCAGAAACTTCCGTTGTAACTTTCCAGGATTTTCCACAATGTTCCGTTCTAGTGTGTTCTAGAATAATCCGTCACAACTATATATATACAGACACTAAAGTTAAACTCTTATAATTAAACTTGGACATAGACATTGATAGACATTAGTATTCACAGCATTTGGATTGACACTTTATTCTACAAACAACATCATACTGGATTGTGACCTTAGTAGTGAACATAATATTCAGATTGGATTCCGAAAGATTTCCGGATACAGATAAAGATAACAGATCGGACTCATATTATGACAGTTAAGTTAACAGTAATATTTGTGTAATACTTTTTGTAAACTTTAAAAAGGGCGTGTGTGGGGAAGGGGTGTATGTTATTTTTTTCTGAGTCAGAATTGATGTCGTGCGAACGTTTTTATTCAGTTTTTTTTTCAAATTGATTTAAATTACTTCAATATCTCACACACTAATGTATTGGATTTAAAAAAATAAAATCTGTATGATGATTTTTTTTTATCAAATTTGGGATCAGAATATTTTTCATGAAAAAAAAACAACCCCCATTTTTTTTTAAGTCAAATGGTTAATCCCTAACTGCTAGAAATATTGTCCTCAAATTTTTCATTCGATTCTACGTAATGAACATTTGAATGACATATAATTTACAAGTGTGAACAAATCTGATGTACAGGTTATGAAACATTTGTTTTACCCACCACAACGGGGTTATTTTTTGTATTTGCGGGAGGGGTATAACTCGGACATTTTGTTTAGAGAACTCAACACACTTCATTCTTTTTAGTATTAATAGTCTCCACATATGCCATATGTATAAATATTTACCTTCTGATAGCTGTTTAAATTAATGTGAAACCAGTGTTCATTACAGTATACTAATTGTAAACATATTTACTGTACAAGGCGTTTGGTGTGAACACGGCCAAAATGTTACGCTGACTAAATAACTACTTCGCATAAAACAAATAATGGCAAATCGTATATTAATATTGCAGAAGTTGAATCTGTCTCTCACGAGTTTTACGAGTTGATTGACCGTTATGGAAAAACCGTTTCACATATGATATCGGATATGTTCCTTATGTCGTAACTACAACCCCCTTCCCTTTTCACAAATGAGACATACAATATCGAGTTACATGTAGACTATTTACTGGGTTTGTGATAACTGGGAAAACACGACGGGTGCAACATGTTGAGCAAAATCTGCTTACTCTTCCGTAGCACCTGACATCACCCCATTGTTTGGTGTGATATTTGTTGCTTAGTCTATAGGTTTTATGTTTGCCGGATATGTCTGTTTTTTGGTTTTTGTTTGTTTTTTGTTGGTTAAGGCCTTGTCGTTTATTTTCGATCTTTAAGTTTGATTGTCCCTCTGGTTACGTTCACTCCTCTTTCACATCATTTGCACATGATATCGGTAGCTTACCAAAATATCAATACAAGAAACTAAAAAGCAAAGACTGAGTTTTATAATAATTATGATTACGCATAGTTCATGCTATAATGTTTAAATTAAGTTCAAATTTTAAAAAACATACTTAGCTCGAAAAATTTTAACGAGCTTTAATAAAATCAGCAAAAACAGAATTGGCTTTTTACATCGGTTCAACTACCAAATTATATTGCACCCAACATTCAGAAAATTGCTCAATTAAGAGATTAACATTTAACTACATGAGCTATACATACATACTTTTCCTTTTATAAAACAATATACACTACATATACAGATTTCGATGGGTGAAACAACAATGAGTTTCTTTCTGCATACATTATATGAAAACGAAATATTTTATGATTTCCAATAATATGAAGAAAAATGAAAGCAAGTACTATACACACAGTAATCACAATTCATTCTCCAAAGGTAGCTTGTATATAAACATATAAATATGACTTCATGAACTAATATAGTCGATCTTTTGCTTTAAGTATGGACATAAGAAAGAGCCCAGAATCATGAAATAATGTCAAGGTCAGATATCTGTAAGTTAGACGAAGTCGCTGAACCAGAAAACTACTCTTCACCGATTGAAGGCAAAGAGTAAGCGATTTTTATTGATTATTTAAACGAATTCATCCATCCAGAGACATGTTGTTCTCCTTGCAAGTATATAAACCTCTTACTGTGGATTCATTTTTTTATGGGTATCAATTTTCGTTGATTCAGGAAAACTTGCATGTTTGTGGATGTTTAATTTTTGTTGTTTTGGCGAACTCTGGGTACTATTCTATAGAAAATATGTCCTTCGTTGAACATTCAATTTTGTAGTACACCTGTTTCCACGAAATCCACGAAAATTGGTATTCAACGAATAATAATGAATTTTGCAGTATTTATATTTTGTTCTTTCTGATTCGTATGCAGTTAGCCTGAAGTGATAGCAGTCATGTGTATTTAATTGATACTAAAAGTTGTACATGGAGTTTTGATTGTTTTCTCCGTCGCTCATTCAACAGCTCTGCTCTGGGTGGACGTCTCTTTTTTGCATTGCGTTATCTTGAAATTTACATGCGGCGAGGAACCTTGCCACTATTGTATCATTCAAGCTTGAGCTGTTTGGCTGAAGTCATTAATATTGACGTTTCATAGACTAATTGTGATATGCTTGTTCATTCATAGTCGTGATCACATAATCATGATAATTGCATCCTTTTATTTATAAAGTGGCATCTTCAAATGTGTGACTTATAATTTGGTTGTTATAATGAACATACAATGAACAAGTTATGAGAGCAATTCAATACCGTTTGTAGTAATGCGATAGTAGTCAGTCCACGTTTATTATGATAATATATTCAGAGAAGAAAATTGTAATTGCTGTATCATTATTAAATCCAATGACAACGGTTACAAAAACAATGTAGTATTAAAGCCATTCAGACATCAAAGACATATTAATCCTTACCCCACTCTCTTTTGATTTCTGATGTTAAAAAATAATCTCATAATGGAAAATAATGCATAGTTAATACATTGAAGGCACAGATATATTTCATTGCAACAACCAGTAAATTAAGGAATAACAGTACTGTAGTTGAAGAGTTGCCACCGTCAATTGTAGCGGAGACAGTAAAACGGAGATTTGCGACCGTCAAATCAAAATTGACGGTGGCAACTCTTCAACTACAGTATTTTTATTCCGATTCGTATGCATTTCAAAGAGAAATAATACAAAAAAAAACTATGAAAAATGTCAAAATTTGTCAAATAAAAAAAAATCCGCGAAACTTCATGATTGATTTTGGCGCAAAGACGTCATGGGTTAACGTAACGTCAGACAAATGAAAACTTACAAACTGGAGATTATTACGTTACCTGTACGCTTCAAATTCTGATAAAATAACTTTAAAACGGCGAATTCGAGGTAGGTGTTGTTTTATTTTGGATTATATCGTAGTAATCGAACATTTGTTGATTCAATCATTTCAAAATGGTTGTCCCTCCTTAGTTACGCCTGGTCAACTGTGGATTTGACGGCAACTTTTAGCCAATGAAAAAAATGGTTGCAAACAAATTGCATTAGAATAAAAGATACCTGTATAAAGTAAAATCACAAAAATACTGCCCTCCGAGTAATAATAAAAACGGAAAGTCCCTTGTTGGCAAAATCAAAGTATCAATATATCAAACCAATAGATAATAACTGTCATATTTCTGACTTCTACAGCCATTATATTACATAGAAATCATAGCATATATTACAATTGTAGTATAAAAGTTTTCACTTTAAGTAAACCTCTTTCTGCTAGTTTAGTTTGTAAATAATACAATCTTATTCAAGGAATGACTATAATATTTCTGTCTGTCTACTCGAAATAACATAAAAAAATGGGATGCACACTGAGTAACCCACGTAGCTGCTAATTTTAAAGTGTGCATCACATTTTTTATGTTATTTCCAATAAACAGAAAAAATATTACAGTCACTCCTTATAATTTAATTCGAACTTCTATTTTAAGCCGTAGTAAATTATAAACAACCGTTGTTGACGTCACGGTCACATCACGAAAATATGACTATGAGCTGAAAAACAAAACAACGTCAGCCAATCAGAAGACGCTTTACATCCTAAATTAAATTATTTGAATACACATTCGATCAATTGTTTCAAATTCTAATAGCGGTTTAAAAATCATTGATTATTCTTAATATAATGTCTTATCTTATTTTATTTATTAATCTTAAAAGAATGCAGATGTTAAACAATACATATAATGAAATGTATAGTTTGGTAAATAACAGGTGATACCCTGTATATTACACACTACGACTATTTTAACGATCGGTGTATTATTATACTCATATTACACGTGCAATACATATAATGTCCGTTAGCAGGTTCGATTCCCGTTCCGTGATTTCAGGGACTGAATTTCTGGCTCTCCTTTGACACCATTTGTGAGTATGGTCTTGGGGAAACGATGCTAGTCCATCGGAAGGGGACGATACATGGCTGACCCGTGTTAAGAAAGAGCCATATATCTTGCACGTTAAAGACACCCTTGTAGATTTCGAAAAAGAGCAGACTGATGCCCCTACAAGGCTGCACTCTCACCCGCAAAGTGGAAAGGGAATAATATCAGTTGCAAAACTTGTTTCCCAATCCGCTATAAATAAATATGTTTAAACTAGCTAATGTCCGTTAGCATTACACGTATCAAGTGTTTTTTTTAAATTCACTTCAACATAATTACATATCAAAACATGTTTCACTGAATTGTTCAAATAAAATCTTGTAAATCATTTATTTACACTATTTATCTTTCTTGATTTAAATTTAGATTTCACTATCATGTGATACAATCACCTGTCATACCTGTGATTTTAATTATTCATTCATTCTTCATTTCTTTCTCTTCTGTTTGTTCCAAATGACATTTCTGCTGCAATGAGTTGTTGGCAAAAGGTAGAAGGTACTTGTTTCTCCATTTCTATGTAAATATGAGTGAATAGTTGTTTGAGTTTAGACCAGTGGCAAATATTTCTCTGTGTACGATGATCCTTTCCAAATAAATATTTCGGCAATGATGTTGTTTGATTCTTTATAAGGGTTGATAGAGCTTCTTAAAGTTGTTTTTTATAACAAATACATATGTCACGTTTAGACAAATATTTCTGTAAAGAACTTTGATATTTAATATTAATAATTGTTATGAATATCAATTTTATTCCCAAAACGTTTCTTCCATGTTCATGTTTTAAATACCTAGTTTTGTGTACACTTAATCCACACAAGGCATACATTGACTGTCGACTGCATGTCGACAAAACATGATTTAAACTACATGTAAACATTGAGTTTTATCAATGGGAACGCAATTGTGTTTAGTTTACGTGTTAATTACACTAACACAACACCGAGTTTAGGTCTAAGTGAACTCGGCCTTATTGAGTAGTACAATGTTTACATTTAAACACTTTGTTTTGTAAATAACAGTTGATATCCTGTATAATACACACTGTGAATATTAAAACGGTTGATTTATTGATATACTCGTAATAAACGTTCAATAAATGAACTGTTCCATATCAATAAACATGTATTTGTTGTAAAACAAAGTGTTCGTCAACATAAATAAATAATGTTTAAATTGTTCAAAAAATGTGCAATGTTTTGTAACGTCTTAAAGTTTTGAAATGAAAAAAAAAAACAGGGCCAATCTAGAAAAATCGGGAAAAAAGCCGTATTTGCCCATGGGCTAATACGGGACATTCACTTCCGGTTTCTCTAGACCAATACAGCAAACCTTGAATCTATACCAGTGCCATTACAGAAACAGCCAGTTAATAAAACTATTTTATGTGTAAATCTAGATATAATTATGCATGGCGTTATTATCTTTTATTGACTTTTCTACAAGTGCTCAATAATCTTTACTAGTATCAATGATCACGTTTTGAGGTAAAGGTAAACCTATCATGACTAGTTTAATCCGCCACATTATGTATGCTACTCTCCTACGTTGTATTGTTTGTATATATGTAAATATTGTATTCCTCTTGTTACACGTATGTATTGTGTCTAACTGATCAAATACAATTCTAAAGTTTTATGCTAAAATTCTATGCCTACAGCAGGAGTATGCATTTTAGTTGTTCTCAATATCGTTTAAGCATATTTGTTTCCTGTCATTACATTGTTAATAAATCAGGCAATAATTTTTAGTTTGAATTGTTTATATTTTTCGGGACCTCTGATAACTGACTATGCAGGATAAGTTTAGTCATTTTTGAAGGCTGTACAGTGACGTTTAGTTGTTAATTTATATGCCATATATGGTCTCTTGCGATCAGTTGTGTCATTGACACTCATATTTTATCATTTTTTTAGTAACAAAAAAATATTACAATTCCATGAATAAATAAAATCGACCTATTGCTAATAGTATGAGTCTACACAAAAGCTCAAAAATCATAAAACTTATGCCAAGGTCAGATGACTGCAATTTGGAAATGGACACAATCATTCGACACACAAAATATAACCTATAGATATTCGCTGACTGAAACAAGAAATTGCGTTTATACTCTATATTATTTTAATGTCTAGGGTAAGCTACCGTGCTTTATCTATTGAGTATGTAAACGAATTTACCAGAGCAATTTTGTTATGTTTTCTCCTTGTAAGTTTATAAACCTGTTATTATCTAATTTTCTTTCTGATCTGAAAGCAAATATCCCGATGAAATAATGTTATTTCAATTGATCAGGCGGAGCTCACGTTTTTATTTGCATAATGACAGTCTATTTGAAGATATGTGTGATAAGGATGTTAACCGTTATAATTCTAGTTGATTTTTTAATCAACTTTCAGTGCCACCAAACTGATATACACATGAACTTAGTGAATGAAATAGGAAGAATAACTGGACAATTCATTGATGAGTTCATCCTGTAACACCTGTCTATAGATGTTTTAGTCTGAAATAAGTGAATCAGTTTAACCAGTCCCAGTCAAGTGAAATAAATCAAGTAATAGCAGTCAGGTGCATTGAACTAATAAAATATATTATTTTTTTTTATGTTTTGTGGATAGCAGGAAGTTCGTATTAAGCAAATCGTACTGATCTTCAATTGTCGCCCATGTCAACAGCTATGTCATAAGTGGACATTGATCTGTTCTACGTCATCATGATTATTACATTTTTTGAAGAACAGTGACATGATTTTGTTTTTTATTTTCCATTCAAGCTTGAAATGGTAGGCGTAAGTCTTTATTTTTTTACGTTTCACAGACTTATTGTTATATTCTTGTCCGTTTATACACATAACCACAAAAACGGTCTTTCGGGGTCGCAGTAATATTTCATAATTTGATCTAATGACATCTTCAAATGATTCAGATTTTGATTATATCATGAACTCACAGAGAATAAGTTATTAAGGTAAAAAAAAAAAAAAACTCAAAAACGTCACCGGTTATACATTTTATAATGGTCAGTCCATGCATGTATATTATGCTAATATATATTTATACGAACATAAAGTATACAATACATTTAAAAAAAAACCAATAGTTTTGAACAATAACACCAGTACAAACCTGATATTATGTAAGCCATTCAGACATCACATACATATTTCACCTTCTCCATGTATTTGGGATGACTGAATGGTTCAACACATCTGTTTTGTGATTTGACATAAGTTTTGGTAACAATATGATGTTTCCGTGTATATTTTAAAAGAATGTGTACGCGAAAATAAATTTATATATGGAAAATAATACAGAGTAAATATATTGAAGGCCCAATAAATTTCATTGCAACCACCAGTTTATTTAAGATACAATGTATTTATCATATATTTCATGTGTAAAAATGAAAAAGTGCATCTAAAATTTTGCAGATTTTCATTAGGAGTGAATAAACACGCAACAAATTTAGCCATATTTGGCGAATTAGGTCGTTATCCTTTAATGATATATATTTTAACAAACATGATTACATATTGGAAAAGAATGCATGTTGAAAATGATATTTTATTAACAAATGCATACTCTCTCTCAAATACATTATCTAAAGCTGGGAAGAATTGTTGGGCTAGTAATATTGATGCTATCTTAAAATTACTTGATTTGAAAGAGTATCAGCTGCTCTCGTCAACAATAAACATTAGAAATATGTTAAAAAAGAAATTATATTTAAAGTATTGCAGCATATGGAAGAAAGAATTATTTAATGATAAAAGACAAAATAAGACCTCTGGAAATAAACTTAGAAGTTATCGATTATTTAAACCAAATTTTAATTTTGAGCCTTACTTATTAAAATTGCCATATATTCAAAGATGTGTTTTAACAAGATTTATAATTGGAGCTCACAAACTTGAAATAGAAAAAGGTCGTTACTTTAATATTAAGCTAGAAGATAGAATATGCAAACTCTGTAATGAGGAAATAGAAGATGCGATACATTTTCTTTTAATATGTAAAACTTTAGATAATGTTAGAAATCCCTTTCTTAGCAAACTATATAGTAAAAATAAAAATATTTCAAAACTTGATAACAAATCTCTTTGTATTTGGCTAATGGGAAATGAAGATAAAAATATTTTGATAATAATTTGTCAATTACTAGAGGCTCTAAATATAAACAGAAATACAATTTTAAATTATATTTCTCTATATAAAGATATGTAAATGATATGTATGATCAAATATGCATTTACATTAGTTACTTCTTTTACATTTGATAGATTATTAGTGTTCTATGAGGTTTGCTGTACAATAAAGGGACCAGAGTAACAAACAATTGGTCATATTATATAAAATATTTTTATTATTACAAATGGCCTACTTCATTTGCTTAAATATTTTATATCAATCAATTAAATCAAAATCAATCATAGTATGTACTTTGTTTAACCTATTTTTAATTTACATTATGTCTGAAAATTATATTGTGATTATTCTGCTCATCTGGGCGCCATGATTGGCAAATAAAATATTTGTTTGTTTGTTTGTTTGTGTAGTGTACAAGTGTACACTTTAAGTTAACCTCTTAAATGCTATAGTTTTTGATATACTGTCTTCAAATTGTAATAGCAATCAAACAATATTCATTATCTTATTCATTCATCTGTTGGTGGAAAGCATGCATATACTAAACTTACAATACATATAATGTTATTGGGAACCTTGTTTACATTTAAATACATAGTTTGTTAAAAAAACAGGTGATATCCTGTATAATATGCACTTCGAATACTAAACGGTTGATATATCACACGTTCAATAAATAAAATGTTCGTTATCATTATATTTGTATTTATTCTATTATAAGTTCACTTCAACTAAACATAACACATAATGAATTGTTCAAATACGATCTCGTCAATAATACACACTATTTATCGTCCTTGATTTAAATTTAGAATGCGCTGTCATGTGATACAATCACCTGTCATACCTGTGATTTTGATAGTGTACTCAATGGCTCAAGCTGCCTCTAAAACTTGCGAGGTTTGCGTGAGTGCTCCTGGATCACATTATTGCATAGACTGCGAGGAATATTATTGTGAAAATTGTAAGTTGCTACATAATAGGCAGAAGTTATCGAGAAACCATCAATTTCAAAAAGCGTCCGACCGGATCCCGGAAGGTAAATCGAAATGTACTGAACACAAAGAGGAATTAACATTATTGTGTAATACATGCAATGTACCAGTTTGTACCCGTTGTTTGGCAGGAAATCACAATGGGCATACATTGTCCGAATTTGTCGATGCAGTCGCGAAATTACAAAGGGAAAATGAAACGAAAATTCGAAACAAAACACAGAAGGCAAATCAAAATATAAAGAAGATTGAGGAAAGCTTGAGATCATTTGATAATTCCCTTGAGTCAGTTATTACAGCAATCAACGATGAAGGCACCAAAATTAAAAAAATGATTGATGAAACCGTAGGTCAGATGACTGCCTTGGTGAAAGAAAAATCCAAGAAGGAGAAAGACAAGCTGATGAATATGCTGTCTGAAGCTAAATCCGTGCTTGTTACTGGACATACCTTAGACAGAAAAAGAAAAGAACTAGATAAAACCCGACAACATGGAAGTTTGGTACAAAAGATGAATAATCTGAAAAATGAAATTGACAAACTAAATATATACCATCTTCCAGAGTTTCCCAGTATATCCTTTAATCGAAAATCTGTAGCTGAAGATGACATCAGACAACTGATAGGGACATATACTATAAGGTAAATATAAAGAATATGCGTTGATTCTAAAATTTATACAGTGGTTTAACCTTGTTTAACTCTAAAATATGTTTTAGTAAACATTGTTTTAAAAGTTTATTATGTAGCAACAATTGTTTTCGTCTTGATGAGTGAACTGAACTATATCCTGTAAATTGGTTACTTCTGACGTTGACAGTGTTTCCGACAAACGAATCGCTGAAAGTTGTAAATTAATACTGTCTATAAAAATTATAAAAAAACAAACAATCAAAAAAGCTAGATTGCTTTAACTTTTTATGAACATCAACCGAACGTATAAGACGATATTATTTGAAGTTTACATGTATTTCACAAAGTAGGTGACGTATCTAGCTTAGATCATCACCGATTAAAAGTAGAAACAAACCTGATGTTTCCAATTAATAATGTGCTATTGGTATTGAAGCTTAATTTAAAATGCAAAGAAAGATTTCATCTTTGTCACTATTGTATTATACATTAAGATTTTTAAGTTAACAAGTCACAAGTAATCAAAATATTCTGTTCATTAATTACACATGTAAGCATGCATGTAGTATTATCTAACAGTACGCGGGCGTGGGATGATTTCATATGAAACAACTTTCCATTAGAGACCAAATGACACACCTATAGGTCACCGTACGATCTTCAACAATTAACAAGACCCATATCGCTTAGTAAGGTATAAAAAGTCTCGAACAGACAGAAAGTATAAAGAAGAATTCTTAAATCAAATTTAAAACAAGTTATATTGGTAATCATTGTATTAATTGTATAAATGCATAACATTACTAAAATATTTTCAACAAGGGTATGATATTTTTCAAGTTGACATCAACATTAATTTTTGCAAGACTATTTCACATTTCCAAATGTACATGTTATATTTACTTGTAACATGTGTAAGCATAATGTTATATGAAAAGAAAGACTTTGAAACAACAATATTTTCGCATTTCATTATGTTTTAGCGTTATCACAATATTTGTGAACATGATTGTGTGAAACTACACTATAATAACATTTATCCTTATTACTTAATATTTTAAATATCTAAAAAAAAAAACAGAATTTTCATAGTACTTTACACGGATTCTAAAAATGTCAGGATAAAATATATTTTCAAAAGCAAACATTATATTTGTTCACATATCATTTAAACAAAAAATAAAGAATTATGTTTTTTATAGTAATTGTTCACCAGTCTTAGAAAAAAAGGAACAACGCCATGGACGTTTACTCAGATGTAGAGATTGTGGGTAAGTTTTTACAATCAACTCGTCCTTTCGAATATGATTCGTACACACTAAATACATACAAAATTAAAAAAAACAATTGTTCAGAGAACCCTTGATGGTCTTTCCACCAGTAAGGATCTTTTTCCATATGAAAATGTTAAAATTGTCAATGTTAGCGTCAAATGACAGCTTATTGAAAGCTGATTCCAAAATTATTTGGTTTCTATACAAAAAGGTATAATTCAGGGAGATATTTTTTTTACTTCCGGTTTAAAACATGTTACTTCCTGTATTTTTTTATAGTTTACTTGACACTGATTCCAAAAAATATATGGTTCTATATACTTTTACAGTAATTTAGTACAAAATATAGCTACTTCCGGTATACAAAAAGACACTTCCGGTTGTTTTTTTCTAGATCACATTGCTTGCAACTTATACAAAAAGTCCCATGGCTTTATCATGTATACATATGAGTTAAAAGCAAAGGTCAAAATCTAGAACTTTAATTTTACCTATGACCTTGAGCTCAATTTCAAGGTCATCAGCCAAGGACTTCAAATCGAAAGACTCTAGGCCTCTGCCTTATACTGTTAATGAGTTATATTATCATACAAATAATATTAGATATAAAAGGGGGCAAAACTCGCCTCAACCGTCTTCGTACCCTTTCAACTAAAATTTACGTGTTACGACATGTCGTTACTAACAATTGTGTGAAAATATTTTGACGATATGTTATGAGATTTCTTAAAATAAGAGATAACAAGCCAAAATCTAAATTTTGAACATGACCTTGACCTTTGACCTTGATCTTATTTTAATATTTTTGGACCAAGGATCTTTAATCAAAAGACCCTAGGTCTCTATCACTTATGATTTATCAGTTAGAAATACATATCACTTATATCATATACAAAAGGGGGGATAACTCTCATATTGAGTCTCTGGATAGCTTCGGTCAAAATTAATCAAATCAACTGAGGATATAACGAGTAATCTGGTAAAATAAATTTGTCCGTTTTGTATACAGTTTCGACATATAAGTAATAACAAGAAAAAACAGTGTTCGGGGAGATAACTCTTACATGGATAAGATTGTGGTTACGCGGTGTGAGTTTCAAAAGCGTATTAATTGTTCGTTATTATATATCATATGTCTAAGCGACATCTTGCGAAACCAAAAAACAGCGAAGGAACAAAAAGTTGGCGGAAGAAAAAATAATAATAAATAGAAATCAATTGCTTTTAAAAACCAATTTTAACGGTATTTCCCCCTTTGAAACATAGATTGACGGGGGGGGGGGGGGTGTTTGTTTGTTTGTTTGTTTGTTTCTGTAGGGGGTCTATAGTATTGTGTTACCGGAGAAGTTTCATGTTTAGTTTGGAAAGTTTTTATTTTATTTTAGGTCCAGCGCGCGCGCCAGATTGAGGAGACATCACGTGACTTGGGTTTATAATAACAAAAACTTAGTCTTTTTATTTCTTTTCAGGTGGGGACGTTGAACAGACATCATGTATAGAGATGGAATGTACACAATGTAATTTCTTTTGTCATTGTAGGAAATCGACATTTTGATCACAGTTCACCAGCAGTGCATTTTTTAGACTTAATTGATCCGGTGTAACTTTAAAACACGTTGAATGATTAATTTCTTATAATATACATTTTTCAGCACCAGTTTGTAACACAGAAAAGTATGTCAATCTAGGAGCGGACATTTTATTGAAGGTTTTCACCGAGATTTACGGACCTAGCAAGCGATTTTTACGGCATTGCCATTTCTTTTCTCTAGGAAAAGTCCTGAGAGCTATCTGTTTTATGAACTTTTAGTACATGTATGCTGACTGCAAATTTTTGGGTCGATTGGACTTTTAGTTTCAGAGTACATGTGGATTTTTTTTCAGAAGAGATGTAAGAACAATATTCAAATTCAATTCTTCTTGAATAATTGAGAGTTTTTTCCTTCCATATTATTTTAAATGTACTGTAATAAATAAACTGTCATACATATTGATTTATTGATTGATTGATTGATTGGTTGGTTGGTTGGTTGGTTAGTTGGTTGGTTGGTTAGTTGGTTGGTTGGTTGGTTGATCAATTAAAAACGTGGGATAGGGTCCCTTGAAACAGACAAAAAAGACAAAATGAGACATTGGACCCCGTATTAAACACATGAGACGCAAACATGCATGCAATGATTGATTATTTGGTTGGTTGATTGAAAGATTGGTTGGTTGGTTTGTTGGTTGGTTGTTTGTTTGATCAATTAAACACGTGGGACAGTGTCCGTTGAAACAGGCGAAAAAAGCACCACATGAGACCTTGGACCCCGTATTAAACATATGAGACGGAAACATGCATGCATGAAATGATTGACAATTTGGTTGGTTTGTTGGTTGGTTGATCGATCGATCGATTAAACACGTTGGATAGGGTCAATTAAAACAAGGGGAAAAAACAAATGAGACGACCCCGTATTAACACATGAAACAGAAACATTGATTGATTGATTGATTGATTAATTGATTAATTGATTGGTTGGTTGGTTGGTTGGTTGGTTGGTTGATTAAACACGTTGTTAGGGTCAATTGAAACAGCAAAAAAGAAACAAAGAAGATCTTTGACCCTCTATTAAACACATGAGACGGAAACATGGATATATTGATTTATTGATTGATTGGTTGGTTGGTTGGTTGGTTGGTTGATTAAACACGTTGGATAGGGTCAATTGAAACAGTGAAAACGAAACAGAAGATCTTGGACCCTATATGAAACACATGAGACGGAAACATGCAAGCATGAAATGATTGACAATGTGGTTGGTTGGTTGGTTGGTTGGTTGATCGATCGATCAATTAAACACGTTGCATAGGGTCAATTAAAACAAGGAAAAAAAAACAAATGAGACGACCCCGTATTAAACACATGAAACGGAAACATTTATTGATTGATTGATTGGTTGATTGATTGATTGATTGATTGATTGATTGGTTGGTTGGTTGGTTGGTTGGTTGATTAAACATGTTGGATAGGGTCAATTAAAACAGCGAAAAAGAAACAAATAAGATTTTTGGCCCTCTATTAAACACATGAGACGGAAACATGGATTGATTGATTGATTGGTTGGTTGGTTGATTAAGCACGTTGGATTGAATCAATTGAAACAGCGAAAAAGAAACAGAAGATATTGGACCCTATATTAAACACATGAGACGGAAACATGCGTGCATGAAATGATTGACAATTTGGTTGGTTGGTTGGTTGGTTGGTTGGTTGGTTGATCGATCGATCGATTAAACACTTTGGATAGGATCTACTTTGAGACGTTTAACAGATCAAGTAACTATGTTTCATTCTATTTTGCTGTTTTTGTTAAAACTATGGATTGTTTACTTAATGTTATGAAAATAAGACATTTCCAGAATTGATGTTTCTTTACCGTCAAAATTAGCTACGTTTTCGACAGTGACTGAATTATTGATACTTTAACGTTAAAAATATTGACAATGCTGACAAACTTTCATGTGTCGATAATCAAGTTTAATACCGATAATATTGAAAATAATTCTAATAATATGAAACAAAATATGTCCATGCACCATTTCGATTGGGCGAAAAGAAGTCATTTCTTCAAAGTCAGAACAGATAAAAAAAGATTTATCATGGAAGGACGTCTTGATAGACATGTATATAATGAATATAATATCCAGAGAAGAAGACGATAGTATCATTTCCTTTACAATTTTACCCAAAACTAAAAGAAATATACTGGTAAACAAATAAAAAGATGTTTGATAGGAATGAAGTTTTTTATTTTTTTGGACTACAATGTGTACTGTAAGACTGTATGTGTGATGGATTTGAATTCAATCAATGTTTTCTCATATGTATACACAAAAGGGAGGACTGGTATTTGTACTTCTGTTAGAATATATGTCTTCGTCCGTTTTACATGCCAAACTTTTTTTCTAGTACAGTTTAAACGGGAAAATTTTGTTGAAATTTTTTTTTAATATGACAAAATAACGAGCAAAACTATTTCTTGCAATGGCACAGAAAGAGAATATTTTTTTTAGTAAAAATCAGTAAAAAAAATTTTCTCTCAAATATACCATGGCCAGGACCTGACAGTTTTTAGCAGTGTACAAATGAAAATCGTCTGGAAAACTGCGCTTGCTGTCATTTTGAGGGATCAGCAACATTTCACATATAACCCATAAACAACAAAGGTTCTCAATTACTAAACAAAGTTCTAAAAGATAATTTCAAATCAGAGTAAACATATTAACTTCCTTATATACAGTGGCATTTGTCTATAAGTTACACAAAGCTGGTTCTTAAAACGTTTGTTTCGCGGAAAACATTTTTCTTTTACTTTTAAAACATGTAGAGGAAACGGATTTCCTAACCATTCACATATAATATTCCGTATTTCTGATTTTTTGTTCAATAACGTAAATTATACGACTTTTTTATGACTACGTGATCTTGTGCCATTTTTTTTTGCTGGTCTTTAGGAAGACAATTTACAATTGTGCAGTGAACGGAGAAACTTATTCATAACGTTATAATTCTGTTTGGAAACAAAAATAAATTCCCAATATATAGATATACATGTATGAATATACATGTATTATATGTCGTATACATGATTTGATTTTGTAGATATAACTACCGCACAGAAAAAGTAGCATGGATTTCAAGGCTTTCATATTCAAGGTTTTGAATTCTATACCCTTGTTGAAAACCTGTGGAGACCTCTTCAGTTCGTTAAAACATCAATTATGTTTTTGTAAATTGAGTGCCGTCTCCTTGAATATGCTTACACTTAATACATTTTGTTGTAAGTCATATCTTTTCATTTTCATATTTTTTCCCTGTTTGTCTCTGTTGTCTTGATTGTTGGAACGATTAGTGGTTACCTAACAATATTTACGAAAACTTTCTTAGAATTATGAATATTTCTTCTCTGTCAGATATGGATCATTACCAATTATAAAATAAAATGCCGTAAATTTAGGTTTTGTACTTTTATGACTTATATTTAGCATTTCAAAACTGACATCAGATTTTCATTGGCCAGAATAGGAACGAGAACGAAAATTGGGATTGGCTGGGGGAAGCTGTACATGTGGGGGAGACCAAACTTTACATTCGTATATTCAAAGCTATATCGGTAGAACGAAACATTTTCATTGTTAAAAAAAAGGTGTCAGGGGATCGCACTCCCATGTCTTTGATCTAGGAAGTGTTGGCTACAAACAAAATTTTGCAAAAGTCCCTTTTTTAGCTACTTTCCAAATCTCGACATATCTGCTGAAATTACCCTTGATAAGTCTCCTTCAAACGTTGAATCCGGCGACTTCGATCCTCATTTGCCATTAGGCAGCTTAGTTTAAAATCTGACATTCTTTTCTGAAAATAGGCACTATCCATTCAAGGCCAAATATGTTGTCAAAAAATCTTACTTTTGAAATCCAGAATGTACCCGTATGTTTTTCTTAAAACCTGAAATAATTCCGACTTCGTATCAATATTACCAGAGACCCTTTATCAAGAAATAAAGCTGGAATTATCTTTTTGTTGGTAAAATGGAATTTTAATGTCCCGTATTGTCAGGTCTCGAAATTTAGGACGTGAATAAGCTCGCCGGAACTTTGGTTTTTAAATCTTTTTTTTCATGTAGAACGGTATAAATTATTCAGCTTGAACATGGATTTGTATAGTGAGACTATACAAAATTAATCCTTGGCTTGAAGCAAGAAAACTCTCCGATCAGACGAAGGAATCTCAGGTGTTAATTGTCGAAATACACATTTATGTTTAACCGCGTTAATTGAACAACTTAGTGCTAACACACATCTGCTATGATACGAAACATTTGATTTTCAGGAGGGGAAAAGGGGAGGGCATGTAGTTATATATATCTTAGAATATTTCTACCTCAGGCATAGATTAACTTAGCTGTATTTGGCAAAACGTTTAATAATTTGAGTTTTCAATGCTCTTCAATTTCGTACTTTATTTGGCATTTTAAACTTGTTTTGATTCGAGCGTAACTGATGAGTCTTTAATAGACGAAACGCGCGTCTGGCGTATATACTAAATTTAGTCCTGGTATCTATGATGAGTTTATTAATAACCGCTTTGCTGGTCATATTTTTATGCCCCCGCCTTTAGGCGACGAGGCATTAACATTTACCCTTGTCTGTACGTCTGTACGTCCGGTCAATACATTTGTTGTCAAATAAATATCGGCTTGTGTATGTCGGATTGGTTTGATATTTGGTCTAAAGCTTTATCAAGGTGAATTGTACCGTGTCTCCCCTTGTCCGGTCTGTCATTTGTCTTCTTCCTCATTTTTCAGATGACAAAATATTGAGGCAGCAGATTTTTTAAGTCAAAATCATGGTCAGAATATTGTTTTCTAAAAACTACCAGGCCCCTTCCTCCATGAAAATTAAATGGTCCGTGGAAATATCAAAAATTCCCACATGTTCAACTTCAAAATTTGACCAGATTCCATTCTTAACTGTCGGATAATATACTAAAATAACATAGAAAATGTCCTGTATGGGACGATTCTGTACTCATACTTCACGCGTAGTTGGTTTAACAGATACATGTATGATCAAATGAAAATTTCACATGGAACCTTCGATAAATAGAAAAAATGAAAAGATATGGAGTAATTTACAGAGAGACCACACTCCATCCATGAGAAAAACGGAGGGAATTTCAAAATCTAGAGGTCTCCACAAGAATTTCAACAAGGGTGGCATCTCACTCCTTCTGAAAAGTGTACATACATGTACGTTTGGTCATCAAGAGATTCTGGTTTATCTTTTTGTGTGTCATAAACGTTCAATTCGGATTTGAATTTAATTTACCGAAACATTTCCGTAAATTAAATCTTAGGATGGTCAGAACATTTAAGGACGCAACAGGTCGAAGTATAATTTTAAATTTTCAGCTTCCTGTACATGTTCATGAAGTTCTTAATTTTGAATGTTGATTTCTGTTTAAAAGATTTGTGTTTATGACCAAAGATTTATATACAACTTCATTTATAAATTAATCTGAATTTCATAGCGCTTCGTCACAATAATGATATAAGATATAAAAAAAAATCTATAACCAGCAGATCTATACTTTTATAAATATTTTAACCCGTCAGGGTTTCATGTTTTTTGCAATAAAGTTACATTATATAAAGAAAGTATTCTTGTACAAAAGGGTGTTTATTATAAAATGGTCCTAACTATAGATTCTTAGGAATATCTAGTTTACCACAGAAATCTTAAACGGAAGTTTCGACAATTTCTAACAGAAGAGATTTGAAAATAAATTTAACTTTAAATAAATACTGAAATAATTTTAATATCTCGAAGGTGTAAAGAATAAACAAACAATCTCAATCTTTAAAATTGTCTTCATTGCACTAACCGACGAGTTCATGTTTACAGAAGAAACAGTGGATGTGACTCCAATAAATTCATTATCATTGTAGTCATGAATATTTATCGCTTATATTCAATTGATAAAGATTTTATCGAAGTAGCACCAACTGTTTCTACATCTAAGATCAGTTACATGTAACATGATCTCGTCGATTCGAACGACGACGCCATTGTTTATGACAAAAAACACGTTCTAGATTATTTTTTTTAAATGTTTTACTGTGTTAAAAAAACTTCGACTTAAACAATGAAACTTACACCTTGGACATGAAATATTTTGTCGATACCTGTACATGTATAGAGTTTTTTCCCTTAAATTGAAATGCCTTTTCATCATGTTTATGAAGTTGTCAGGTAAGAATTCTAGACAACTTGGAGTTCTTCATTGATAAAAATATCTGATGTTCAACATTAATTTCATGATCCCAACTTTTAGGATAAGGGTTTTCAAGTTTTACTAATCATTTTGCTAATGTCTGTACATCTGTTCTTTACAATATATTTTCAATATAACTTCATGCCATCAATCACAATTTCTGTTGGTAATGGTGTACTGATGATTAATAAAGGTCTCAAATTCTCCAGTCATGGGTGACAAAGATTTCATAATCAGACCATGCACATGAGCATGCCATTACTTCTCTGATTCAGAATTTCCAAAAAATATTATCAACAAATATAAATAAAGATTAACAATTTCTTCTCATTTCCACTAATAATGTTCTCATTCAGTATTACTCTATCATGTGTGTCCCCACTTGATGGTACTTGGACAATCTTATGTGTGTACGTGTCCCTTATTGATTATGTTACAAAATGTTAAGTTATCACCTTTACAGCTCACCTGGCAAATGAGCTTGTGCTGATGTTCAACATTTAAATAATTTCATTTCAGGGGCTTTAAAGATTTATTGGTATGTCCCAATACATTTTCAATATATCATGTTATGATCTTGTTGGTAGTGATGGTCTGAAGATTAAAAAAACTCATATTCTCCAGTCATTGGAGAAAAATATATCAGCATTTTATCTTAACTTTTCAAATAACCAGAAAATAAAACATATTGGCAAAAAATATAAATGAAGAATTACGATTTCACAAAATTTCCACTAAACAGATCACCTGGCATTATATGTCATGTAAGCTTGTGACTCAACTTGGCGTCTGTGGTAATCCATTACTTCTCCGATTCCGAATTATCAAAAAACAATTATGAGAAAACAAAAATAAAGATTCAAGATTTCTCCAAATTTCCACTAAACATGTCCTCATTTAGGGGGACTCTATCATGTGTGTCCCCACTTGATGGTACTTGGGCAATCATATGTGTGTCACATATTGGATTTGTTAGACAATGTTGAGTTATCACCTTTCAGGTCACCTGGCATAAAATTTCATATGAGCTCGGCTGATGTTCAACATTTCTTTTATTTCAGGAGCTTTAAAGATTAGTTATGTCTGTTCATCTGTCTGTCTAAATACATTTTCAATATATCACATTATGCTGTCAATCACTTATCTTGTTGGTAGCATGGTCTGATAATTCACAAAAGTGTCAAATTCTCCAGTCATTGGTGGGAAAGATAACAGCATGATGCCTAAACTTTTCTTTCCTCAAATAACAAGAAAAAAAAACATATTGGCAACAAATATAAATGAAGAATCATAATTTCTCAAAAGTTCTCCTAAACAGCTCATCTGGCATTACATGTCATGTGAGCTTATGACTCAATTAAGTGTCTGTGGTAATCCATTACTTCTCAGATTCAGACTTACAAAAACAAACTAATATAAGAAAAAAAAATAAAGATTCAAGATTTCTCTAAATTTCTACTAAACATGTCCTCATTTAGTAGGACTCTATCATGTGAGACCCCACTTGATGGTGCTTGGACAATCATATGTGTGTCCCATATTGAATTTGTAAGACAATGTTGTGTTATCACCTTTCAGCTCACCTGGCATAAAAGATCATATGAGCTTGGCTGATGTTCAACATTTTTTTTTATTTCAGGAGCTTTAAAAAATAGTTATATATGTTCATCTGTCCGTCCAAATACATTTTCAATATATCACATTATGCTGTCAATCAGTAATCTTGTTGGTAGTGATTGTCTGATGATTCACAAAAGTGTCAAATTCTTCAGTCATTGGTGGAAAAGATATCAGTATGATACCTTAAATTTTCTTTCCTCAAATAACAAAAAAACAACATATTGGCAACAAATATAAACGAAGAATCAAAATTTCGCAAAATTTCCACTAAACAGCCCATCTGCCATAAAATGTCATGTAAGCTTGTGACTCAACTTGGTGTCTGTGGTAATCCATTACTTCTCCGATTCCGAATTACCAAAAAACATTTATGAGAAAATAAAAATAAAGATTCAAGATTTCTCCAAATTTCCACTAAACATGTCCTTATTCAGGCGGACTCTTTCATTTGTTGCCCCACTTGATTGTTCTTGAACAATCATATGTGTGTCACATATTGAATTTGTTTGACAATTTTGTGTTATCACCTTTCAGCTCACCTGGCATAAAAGGTCATATGAGCTTGACTGATGTTCAACATTTTTTTTTATTTCAGGAGTTTTAAAAATCTGTTATGTCTATTCATTTGTCCGTCCAAATGCATTTTCAAAATATCACATTATACTGTCAATCACTTATCTTGTTGGTAGTGATGGTCTGATGGTTCACAAAAGTGTCAAATTATCCAGTCATTGGTGGAAAAGATATCAGCATGATACCTTAAATTTTCTTTCCTCAAATAACAAGAAAAAAACATATTGGCAACAAATATAAACGAAGAATCAAAATTTCTCCAAATTTCCACTAAACAGCCCATCTGCCATAACATGTCATGTAAGCTAGTGAATCAACTTGGTGTCTGTGGTAATCCATTACTTCTCCGATTCCGAATTACCAAAAAACAATTATGAGAAAATAAAAATAAAGATTCAATATTTCTGCAAATTTCCACTAAACATGTCCTCATTTAGTAGAACTCTATCATATGTGTCCCCACTTGATGGTACTTGGACAATCATTTGTGTGTCACATATTGAATTTGTTAGAAAATATTGTGTAATCACCTTTCAGCTCACCTTGCATAAAAGGTCATATGAGCCCGGCTGATGTTCAACATTTCCTTAATTTCAGGAGCTTTAAAGATTAGTTATATATGTTCATCTGTCCGTCCAAATATATTTTCAATATATCACATTATACTGTCAATCACTAATCTTGTTGGTAGTGATGGTCTGGTGATTCACAAAAGTGTCAAATTCTCCAGTCATTGGTGGAAAAGATATCAGCATGATACCTTAAATTTTCTTTCCTCAAATAACCAGAAAAAAACATATTGGCAACAAATATAAATAAAGAATCATGATTTCTCAAAATTTCTCCTAAACAGCTCATCTGGCATTAAATGTCATGTGAGCTTATGACTCAATTAAGTGTCTGTGGTAATCCATTACTTCTCCGATTCAGACTTACCAAAAAACTATTCTGAGAAACTAAAAATAAAGATTCAAGATTTCTCTAAATTTCTACTAAACATGTCCTCATTTAGAAGGTTCTATCATGTGTGTCCCCACTTGATGGTACTTGAACAATCATATGTGTTTGTCATATTGAATTTGTTAGACAATGGTGTGAAATCATTTTTCAGCTCACCTGGCATAAAAGGTCATATAAGCTCGGCTGATGTTCAACATTTCTTGTATTTTAGGAGATTTAAATATAAGTTATGTCTATTTATCTGTCCGTCCAAATACATTTTCAATATATCACATTATGCTGTTAATCACTTATCTTGTTGATAGTGATAGTCTGATGATTGACAAAAGTGTCCAATTTTCCAGTCATTGTGTGTGTGTGTGTGTGTGTTTGTTTGTTTGTTTGTTTTTGTAAGGGGTCTATCTTATTGTGTTACTAGAGAAAGTGCATGTTTAGTTTGGAAAGTTTTTATTTTATTTCAGGTCCAGCGCGCGACTCTCGCGCCAGATTGAGGAGACATTTTTATTCCTTTTCAGGCAGGGCCGTTGAACAGACAACATGTATAGAGACGGAATGTACACAATGTATTTCTTTTGTCATTGTAGGAAATGGACATTTTAATCACAGTTCACCAGCAGTGCATGTTTTGGATTTAATTGATCCGGTGACACTTTAAAAAACATTTCAGGATAATTTTCTGATAATGTACATTTTTTAGCACCTGTTTGTAACACAGATCAGTATTTCAATCTAGGAGCGGACATTTTATTGTAGGATTTCACTGAGATTTACTGACCTAGCAAGCGATTTTACGGCATTGCCATTTCTTTTCTCTAGATAAACTCTTGAAAGATATCTGCAACACGTTGTTTTATGAACTTTAAGTACATGTATGCCCTGCTGACTGCAAATTTTAGTGTCGATTGGACTTGTAGTTTCAGAGTATAACTGATAACAAACATGTGGATTTTTTTTTAAGAAAGAGATGTAAAGAACAATATTAAAATTCAATTCTTCTTGAATAATTGAGAGTTTATTCCTTCCATATTGTTTTAGATAAACTGTCATACATTTATTGATTGATTGATTGGTTGGTTGGTTGGTTGTTTTTTTACATAAACACTTGGGATAGTGTCTCTTGGAACAAACGAAAAAAAAATGAGACATTGGACCCCGTATTAAACACACGAGACGGCAACATGATTGATTAGTTGGTTGATTGATTGGTTGATTGAATGATTGGTTGGTTGGTTGGTTGGTTGATTGGCTGGTTGGCATTCAAACACGCATAAAACTCTTCAAGCAGTGCCACAATTACATAATGTGTCCCTTTGTACATGACCTTGACATTTGACCTTGTAACCTTTGTCAAGGTCATTACTCCACAATGTCATTGCAAAAGACCCTATGGGTCAGGGACATTTTGTGTAAGAATTTTGCCTAATAATGGCTTTATATAAACCATAAATAGGGATTATGTCCCTTACACAATGGGAAAACCAATACAGTCATAATGAAACAAAGTTGCCCCTTGATGTACCAAGCAGTTTTTAACATGTAATTTTTCTGTATCTATAACCATTCCAAAGTTATAGGGAAATCAAATACATTTCAAAACTTCAAATACAAAAGGGGAACTAACTCTCATATGGAATCTCTATACGGCTTCGGTCAAAATAAAACAGAACATCCTGAGGATATAACGAACAATTTGGTAAAATAAATTTGTCGTAATCTTTTACGGTTGCAAAGTAGTAGTGGCCGCAAGATAAACAGTGTTTGGGGAGATAACTCTTACAACGTAAAGTATTTGGTTACGCAGTTGTCAGTTTTAAAACTGCATACGCTTTACGATAACATATTCCAAATAACTAAGCGACATCTTTTGAAACATCAATACTACGCAAGAAAAAAATTAGGAGGAAGAAAAAAAAATTATAATTAAAAACCAATTGTTCAGAGAAAAATTGAAGGTCTTTCCACTAGTAAAGATCTATTTTGATATTGAAATATGAAAAATCAGTTTAAAATGTTAGTTCCTATGGCTTTATGATGTATTTATATGAATTTAAAGCAAAGGTCAAAATCTAGACTGTCCTATTAATCTATGACTAAACCTCAATTTCAAGGTCACAAACCAAGGATCTTAAATCAAACGACCCTAGGTCTTTAATATGTTTGGTTAAGGAGTAATACAACTTTATGCGTTATTCTAAATGTAAGATGGACAAAAACTCCCATTTATTGTATGCGCATCCTTTCAACCAAAATATACAAGTAAAGATATGTCGCAACTTACAATTTAAGAAAAAATATTCGTCAATATGTCAATCTATATTTGAAAATAAGTGAAAATAAGCCAAAATCAAAATTTAGAATATGACCTTGACCTTTGACCTTGACCTCATGTTCATTTTGTTGGACCAAAGACCTCAAATCTGAAGACCCTAGGTCTCTATCACTTATGGTTAACCAGTTAGAAATGCATATCACTTGAATCAAGTGAAAAAGGGGGAATAACTCTCTTATGGAGTCTCCATATAGGTTCGGTCCAAATGAATATCCTTATCCTAAAGATGTAACGAGCAATTTGGTAAAATAAATTTGTCGTAATCTTTTACGGTTGCGAAGGAGTAGTGGCCACAAAAAAAACTGTGTTCGGGGAGATAACTCTTACAATGTAAAGTATTTTGTTACGCGGTTGTAAATTTTTAAAGCGTATAAACTATACGATATTATATTCCAAATATCTAAGCGACAACTTATTAAACAACAATACTACGCAAGAAAAACAATTAGGCGGAAGAAAACAAAAATAATTAAAAAACAATTGTTCATAGAACAATTGAAGGTCTTTCCTCAGGTTAAGATCTCTTTTCATATTAAAATATTAAAAATCAGTCCAAAATGTCAGTTCCTATGGCTTTATGGTGTTTAAATATGAATTTAAAGCAAAGGTCAAAATCTAGAACGTCCTATTAACCTTTGACATTGACCTCAATTTCAAGGTCACAAACTAAGGACATCGAATCAAAAGACCATAGGTCTTAAATATGTATGGTTAATGAGTAATATCATTTTACACATAATTCTAAATATAAGAGGGGCGAAAACTCCAATTTATTGTCTACGCACCCTTTCAACCAACATTTATAAGTTACTACATATCCCAACTAACAATTTTGTAAAAATAATTTGTCGATATCTTATAAGATGAATGAAAATGAGTGAAAATAAGCCAAAATGAAGATTTCGAATATGACCTTGACCTTTGACCTTGACCTAATTTTCATTTTTTTTAGACCAAGGAACTTGAATCCGAAGACCCTAGGCCTATATTACTGAAGGTTGACCAGGTAGAAACGCATATCACTTATATCAAATGCATAAGGGGAAATACCTTTCATATGGAGTCTCCGGATAGCTTCGGTCCAAATGAATATCCTAATCCTGAAGAAGTAACGAGCAATTTGGTAAAATAAATTTGTCGTAATCTTTTACGGTTGCGAAGGAGTAATAATAATAATAATAATAATAATAATAATAATAATAATAATAATCAGAACAAAACCTATAGGTCTTTCTTTAATGGTGTTTTTTTTTCAAATTATATATGAATTAGAAATTAAACAAAAAAAAACACACTAGACAACACAGTATAATGTACAACTGCAGTCAATACAACAAGTTCAACGTAGTATTTTTCAGTTATACACATAGCAAGTGTCAAATTAGTGCATAGTTTTAAACAGACTAATTTTGAAGACAATTTTGGGGGTTTTTTTTACTCTTCAGCCGGTATCAGTACTTATTTTTTTGGGGGGTTTAATATGGAGCATTTTCTGAAAAATTGATATTTGAGTTTTTTTTTTGTATCCACCATAGACATTTTTTGCTAGTTAAAATATTGTAATAATCAGTTTTTGAAAATGTATCTATAAGCGACCACCCAGACAAAAAATAAAGAAAAATGTAAGAAATTGTTACTTGTCTGATATTGTTCTTTTTAAAAGGGATAGGGAGGGGTTTGGGGGGGGGAGGGATGATTTTGAATTGGAAGAAATCGACAATGGTCGTGTGTGTAAAAAAATAAAATAATGATAGAATCGAAAGGAATGTGAATTGAAATATGAATTATTCATTTAAAGGCACACAAATGTATGCATCCTTCCATTCATTCATTCATCTTTTATGTTTGTAATTGCTTTTATATTGTTGCATTGCTCTAATGTTCGACAAGCTTACTTATTTAAGCAGTAAAAGGATAACATTTGCTACTTTAAAAAAATAACGATTGATAAATACATTACACTTGAATCCCCCCCCGGCCCCTCCCCCTAAAAAAAACGGGAAAAAAACATTCAAGTCACCGGAAAAAACTCGTCAATTAAACGCGCCTTAATCACCGTCATCTGTGCGTTTAGGGGCGTCGTCACTTCCTTACCATGTTGAGCGAGTGGTTGGAAAACTATAATTCTATATTGTACGAATTATTCGGCAAATTGAATTCTGAAAATAGACAATCAACACTGCTGTCATTAGGGAATTGTCAGTAAGTACCTACAGAGCAACCGTTATTTCTAGTTTATCCTGCACAAAAACGATCACTTAGACGCTTGATGGACGTAAATAGTGCAGGGATACAGGCGAGCCCCTCTATCTGGTAAATGACGTCATAAAGGCGTGCATAATTGACGAGTTTTTGCCGGTGACGGATGAACTCGAAAGTGGTCTATTGTAAGTATAGATTTACAACGAAGTTGCCATGAATTTCTAAGACAGAAAATCGCGGAAACGTTTTGGATGCAGGAAATACGTAAACGTATATTATTTTTTTTATTTCTAGCATTGGTTCAATAACTTTGTTGGTTAATTGTCAATCTTCTAGGATATTAGAGGCTGCATCAGTATATTTATAGTTATTGTCATACGGTCTAAAATACATGTCGGAATTTTCGCACACAAAAAAAGCAATATGGAACTACAAACCTACTGTCAAGTGGACATTTAACGCATTGGTCTAATCTGTTTGCATAAGTTTCTAAAATATTGCTCTTCAATTATACAGGAGTATTTAAGCATTTCGAACATATTCCTTTTGAAGTAATCAAGGGTGAATACAACCTAAGCCTTCAATTTTGGGTGTTAATTTTCTTGAAGATCGGTAGTAAAAAAGCGCGTTGGACATGAACAATTTATGAAATATTAATTGTGTTTTTTTTTGGCAACCACTCAGACATTATTGATTGTAATATGGTTTATATTTGCTACATATAATTTTTTTTTTTTTTAAATCCATCACTGCATTCGATGAGAATGACGACAGAAGTAAATGAAATTAAAAATAAAAACACGATCAGTGGACCTAACAAACGATATAATTTTTATTGTTTCTCTGAATATGTTATATCTTTCAGTTATAAATAAAATTCAGTTAACTGTATATGTTATCGTTTAAGGCGTGAAGAAATTGATACAGGTTACACATGGAGGCAAGTATTTATATTTCTACTTTCATAGAAAAGAAGATTATTTTAATTTTCCTCAAAACAAAATGCGCAAAGCTGTGCAATTTTTACCTGTACCTCTAAGTATTTAAAGGTAATGTCGCAGCAATATTTATGTTTTACATTTTAAGATCATTACCTATATAATGCAATTGTTAACTTGTTTTTTTTCAGTAATTATTCTTAAAGCTTTTTTTATGTCATTTACAAGGGATGGAAAAACTGTACAGACATTTTCTTACAGTATATGTATGTTTGCAATTTTTATTAGCAATAACTAATAAGATCATTTTTACGAAAGATACATTTGTAACAAATGCTGCTCTTTATACATATGTTAATGTCAAGTCTATAGCTTTTTAAAAAGTTGACATCATTGTTAAATTATCTGTGTATATTTCTCACTAAAAACCAACTGGATTATTTATCTGAAGAAATAGGAAAGGATGACTTATAAGTATACAGGAATTAACAGTCAAATAAAACAATTGTGACAACCATTGTTATTTACATATCGACCGTTGACCCAGAGCAACACAAACTTAAAAAAGACAACATGTTGGAAGCATAACACATATCTTCGTAAATCAAACATAAGGCCAAACATCGTGATTTTTAACGGCATTTGTTGGTAAAAAAAGTAAATTTTTGTTTTTCAGTCCATTAGTAGCAAGTTCAAGTAAATAAAGATAATTATTTATAATTTAATCTGCCATGAAATACATGGAACAGTTGTTAAATAGAAAGAAAAATAGACAACACATATTACCCCTTTAAAGATTACAAACCTTACTATTTGCTCATCTTAGTTGACTACGAGCAAAGAGAACTGAAGATTGACACAATATTTGAAGCATACATGTATCACATGTCTTCATCAAGCAAACATACCACCAAAAATCGTCATTCGTTTATACCACTAGTAGCACGATTTCAGTCTGAAACGGTCATTTTGGTATGATCATATCTTAATTGACTGGATTTACCGCTAGAGGAAATTGTCACGACTTATCAGATCGTTAAGTTACCCGTTCCGATCGATAGTCTCATTAGGTAAATCAGTCTGTTAAGACATGTCAATATAAATCAGACTGAATATTTATCAACACACCATAGTTTTATGCAAAAAGAAATAGCATTACATTTACCGGTATTAAATACATTTCGTAATCCGTATCACACATCAACATTACTATTTCAAAAGAAAATGTAATTCCGATAAACTGTATAAGGCCATAATGTTATAATCAAGCTGCAAGGCAGTATATTGTATACGGGTAAATACAGAAATACGTTTCCCTATAAAGATCGCAAGCCTTAGTATTGACTCCTCGGCCGTTGCCCACGAGCAAAACGAACTGAAATTTGACTCAATATTTGAAGCGTCTCAAATGTCTCTGTCAAGCATACAAAAGACAAAAAGCCGACAATTCAAGCCAATACAAATAACTGGTTCATCAAAACATTATATTTATTTTATTGAATATATAAATTGTTTGAAGTTCATTTACGTCCTTTCAGAATCTGTATTACAAACAAGCATAACTGATTCAATGGAAGATTCAATTCTGATAAAATGTTCTATAACGATTTAATGTAAAAAATTAACTACCCGTTTTGTAATTCATGACATTGCTATTCACAAAATTATAAAATATTTCAATGATGGTGAACAATTCTAATATTACATTTATTTCAGCTTGTAAGTAGTCAGTTCAAGTTGAATTGAAGTATTTATTATCTAAACTGCAATGTAATACACGGAATAGCTGTTAAATAGAAAATAACCACATATAACCCTTTTAAAGATTACACCATAATTATTTTCTCATCGACCGTTGACCATAAGCAAAACGAACAGTAAGTTGACACCATATTTGTATAGTACAACTTGTTTTGTCAAGCATACATAACATTCCTAGACGTAGGTGTAAAAATAATGTAACATTTTTTTTTTCAGACAGTAAGTAGCCAGTACGCGTTTGATTAGAGAAGTATTTGTCATTTAAACTACAATGCAATACACGGAATAGCTGTTAGATAAAGAAATTAGTTTCCCCTTTTAATATCACAATCAATATAAGTACAGTAGCAACACAAAGTGTCAAACTCTAAGGAAGAATACAAAAGCCGTTAAGTGCGTCCTGTTTCAGTTGGTATTTAAAAATTCAAAATTTCAAATGAACTGTAGCAATATCTATTTTACACAATTTGAACGTTGTTATACCTTAAAATGAAGGTTCATTTTTTTAAATCGAAAATTATAACATGCACGCATACAAGTTAACATTAACGGAATTTCATGAAATGGAGATTGCCGTGTATCAACAACGTAAGCTAATTAAACTTTCCTGATACATGCTGTATACAAATTCCGCTAGAGTCTTAATATTTCTTAAATGTTCGTAGTCAAATGTGAAAAATGCATGCTAAGCGAATATTTTAAACGATACGAATAGTTTAAATTACAGTTGATTTAATGATTTAATTACATAAACACATGTTCTTTTTTATATTTCACTGTTGTTTTCATTTCTTATATTTTTTGTAATCATTGATAACATTGTCTACATATTTGGGGGAAATAAGGAAAAAATCGATTCTAAAGTTTGTGATAACATTAGATTTTGCTATGTTAACAATGCACATTGTTTATTCTTTCCAAAGATTGCACGACTAAATACATAACTTGAACCTAGAATACATACAGCGACAGCGAAATACACAGATAGCTTATTGTTGAACCAACATATGATTTTGAAATCTACAATCATCTTTTTGTCGAACCCAATCTACAAAATCTAACTAGAGAGATGGGCACGAAGTTACTCTGTGGTCTACACATATGTCATATTGTTTTGTTTCATTAACATATTTTGTTTCAATTTTTGCACACGTCATAACATTAAACTGTTTAGACTCTACATATATTGGTATACATTTAATTTGCAAGAACAAGCTTGCTTTAATGTTCATAATTTCTTTTATTTTTAGCGGCTATGATTGCGGCAACTGCAGGGGGTAAGTGCCATTTAAAATGCAACGCAAATATTTTGCATCAAATGAAAACAAGAGATAATATTATTATATAATTTAGATGTAATCGTTCGTTGTGAAAAGCTTTCACAAACAAAGTGAACAAAGTTTTTAGGAAAAATTTTCTAACGAGGTTAATGGAACTCCCAATAAAACGGTATTGAAAATAAAGGAGAGTAATTTCAACTTTTAAAAAAAGTATGTTTTCACTCATTTCCATTTAAATATTTCCAATGTTAAATATATCATCAAATCCATGTAACCGTATAACACGACGCCTGCACACAGTTTCATATTTCGTTATTGAATAATAAGTTGGGTTTTTTTTCAACTACTTTTCATTATTTATCATTATTGCAAAGGTATTTGCTGAACGTTTGTAAACAGACAGTGCTGCAATTAACATGCTGAAACAAACAAAAACCGAATATTGTAGTGTTTTGTAGTATAAATTAAAAAAAAAAGAAAGAAACATTTAAATACTTCCTACATAAATTCATTTCATAAAACGTGGATAGTTATGTATTACAGATGGATGCGCTATATCAAAAATGTTTAAAGAAGTCAAGGCAACACTGAGATTTTTCTGCAAAATAGAATCAGTATTTGTTTTTATGTAAGAAAGAGTGAAACCTGATGAGGAAATGATAATTTCAATGACAACAAACTTATCTTTCAGTAAATGTTACTTTTAATTGTATATTAAATATAATAGTTATGTTCAAATCATTCAGTTGGTTATCGTTTGACTTTGTCAAACATTATATTGCTGTTATACTTTTCCTTTACGTCTAAACATAAAAAAAATGAATGTAGTTCTATAGATACACTTCTATTTAAACATGTTAAAGTACCTAACAGTTCTTAATTTAACATGATGTATGTTGATAATTGCTGTAGATCTTGAATTAAAACACCAATATGTTGTTTTATTTATTTATTTGAAAAAACAATAGACTACCAGAATCGAATACTGTACATAAATAAACACACCATTTTCATATTTACTCTGACTTTCTTCAAAATATAACAACTTTTCTAACATTCTTTTTTTAAATAAAAAAAAATGTTCTGTACTTTTAAAAAAAAAATCTAATCATATGCTCGATGAATATAAAAAGTCATCGAACTGTTATTTTAGTATAAAAGTAACCTAGTAACAAATTACAAGGTACAATATCAAATTTATTGAATTTCATAATTTCGATAGACTAAATGTAGAAGCTTAGAAAAATGACATTTTGTTTTATAATAATCATTTGTTGGTTGCCTAGCAACATTTTAAAAATCTGATAACTATACGTTTTTAAGCCTTATTTATCAAAATATGTGTCTTTTTTATAGGAATCAAAATATATCATTGTATAAAACATATATGGAAATCTCAAACAATAATGTCCCATTTATCTCAATTCTTAATACGAGTATTTATCAACATCTTAGCCACCAGAATGACCCTTAGTAACAACACTGTATACCTAACACATCCTTTTATATTTCTTCAAGGTTTATGCAATCAATAATGTGTTAACCAAAGCTAGGTTTCTATTGTTAGGTGATTACATGACAATTGTAAATATCTTACATTTTGTTAGCTTTTTCTATGCTTAGAAACTACCTAGCAACCGTATTCATTGCATAGCAAAGATCTATATATGATTTACGTTGATATTGTACTTTTCTGATGGATTTTGTCATCTATACAGTATTGATATTTTGTAGATTTAGCACTATCCGGCTATGGATAGAAGAAGCTTGATGTTCACTAAATGGGAAAAAACTTCAAACCACCCCCCTACCCCCAAAAGAATAAACTGGTCTAAGGAAACAGTTTTTACCCAAAATTTCAAATTATAATGACCTTCAATGCCCTTTCATCATGACAGCATAATCATTATGTTTAACTCTTGTCCCATAGCAGTTGAGTAAAAAAAACAGAATTCATAAATTGAACTGTTGTTTTATTCAATAATCAATCAACAATTATATAAACAATGAAACAAAAACCAGTTTTATTTGACAAATAGGATATACAATTACACAATGTTCTTCGAATTTTCATGAAACCAATGGGAATCATTCTTCGTAAACAGTTCCACTGCATGCATAAATCTTAACCTTAATCATATCATTAAGATAAAATTAAGAATTAAAATGGGGAATGTGTCAAAGAGACAACAATCTGAGCAAAGAGTACATGTAGCAACTGCCAAATATGTATAGCTTACTAAGTTAAGTATATATTAGATAGAAACGTGTAAAAAGCATCTTAAGATATAGTCTAATATGGACAACAAAATGAACGCTATAGGTAAAAAACTGTGAAAAATATTGCTAACAAACAAAACTTAAAGTCTGAATCAAAAACGTCGGATGTCCATATGAAAAGTGAAAGTAATTGGACAAACCTATCACAGTGCATAATCATATATCAACCACAGTCCATATAGTATAAATGTATTTTATACCACATAACATATGTTATCTCCAAAGTGACCAAAGTTTGGTTTATTAAAGACACATGATATCACATGTCAATCAGTTCATTATTTAGATTTCTATACTGTTTAATGAAGAGTACGTTCAGTAAGAGGGAAAGAACTGAAACTTAGATATGATTAAAAGTGACAAGGATCGAACTTCTGTCATTTGACGTTGAATGTGTACAAATATATTCTTATACTTGATAAGTGAGCAGATAATTAACAGTAAAGTATGTACCATCAGCGAGAAAAAAAAACGTATTTAACATTAAATATAATTGAATTTCGCAAGACATGTTAAATAATCGTATGCTGATGTCCGAAAATTGTTTGTGAAGACAACAATTAAAAACACCATCCCCTGTCAAATAAATTCGCTATTTCAATGCATTTATTTTTAATCTCTGTTAATAAATATGAGTGGAAAAGAGTCACTCATCAATGAAACCGTCACTATCAATATTGGAATCTTTTGCAATTAAAAATTAAATATGCATATTTACACGAGCTTTGTGTCTCTAGTTCCAACCTGCAATATGTTACTTTTTGCCACCAAAAAGATTGAAATGTGACTACTATCACTTCATATGATCAGGTTAAGTAAAAAAAATCAATTGTTTTCTGAATTTGGGGTTTCACCGCAATTCCCTTAAAGGTGTCAGACCACCAATTAAAAGTCCCTATCTGTTCAACCAAATTTTGCAATTTTCATAGCTTTCTATTTTTTTTTATCTTAAGTTTAACCTCTTACAAACCAGGTATGTCCTGAATCGTACAGGTATCACCTTTCTTCGTGTGGATTTTCGACATACCTTTAAAGCCATATAAGAAAGAAGAGACCTTCCGAATGGATGTACCACTAAAATTAACCCCTGGTTTTCTTGAAATCTTTAATTAGTATACTATGGAGCGCATTAATCCTCAATTTTTAATTTCAATTCATAGACAAGTAAATTTGGGCTCAAAATGGTCTTAATATATTTCTCTTTCACCAAATGTTTCATTTCTGCAAATTTGTTGGGCAGTTTAAGTAAACAATGACATCAAATGCACTATTTTTTGTCCCGAGTAGGCCTACATTGTAGATGCAGTTTACAGGTTTTATATAAATAGGATACTTCATCACCATTAAATTAAATTCATAAACTGTACACTCTTGAGGACGAATGTATGAATGTTAGCTTTACTCGTAATAGATTAGGGCGGTCAAGGCAAGTCTAGATCATGTAATTGTCATCAGACAGATTGCTTTCTGTATATCTTGGGGCCTTCTTCAGTTGATATACTCTCATTGTAATATCCCTGCTTTGTTGGATAATAAGTTTAGGAATATCTTAAACTTTTTGGGTGCCATATATTTCAGAATAGGTAGCCTTTTTGCGCATTAAATTATTATCCTCGACATACTTCTGTACTTGGTCACTAATCTGTGATCTAGCCAGCATAGTTTGGCCAGGCTCTTCATTGCACAAGTCATAAATCAGTGAAGCCCGGAAGAAATTAATGAATGCAGAAATAGTTTTGACAAAATCTACAATATAGGGAATGATATTGTTTGAAACGACTTTGCGGAGCAAGCGCCAGTGTTAAATGACGCTTTCAACTACCGCCTGAACTTTTGTTATAAGGCAAGAATAATTTGCTTCAACGGTAATGTGTTTTTTTTCCTTCTTTTTATGAAATGAGGCATTTCTACTTTTAAGTTCAAACTCTCAAGGAAAGCTTGAGCATCTCTGAATCCTGTGTCGGCTACTAATACATCATCAAACTGTATCCATTGCTTAATATCTTCTGCATTGGTTTAAAATACATGATTGGTTATTGAGACATCGTTGTTGTGGGCATTGGCATTATGTGGCCCCATGACACTCAAAATGTAGTTATCAGATCAAACTTTAATCATGGGCTTGACCAAAGGTCGGTTTTCTTGCATACTGTAGGTTTTCTTCTGGAACTTGTGGTATGAATTTTTCTGTGTGTATATTTAAATTCCATCTAAGATCAAAACACAAAACACAAGATTGAGTTTTATAATTCAGTCCTTAGTTTGACAAGGGGAATAGCTAGACATGCTCTTATCACTAGAAGCCCGATTTCAGTCTGAAACGGCCATTTTGGTCTGATCACATCTTGATTGACTGGATTTACCGCTAGAGAAATTCGTCCAGATATTTCAGATCGTTTAGTCGCCGTTCAGATCGATAGCCTCATCAGGTAAATCAGTTCGTTAAGGCGTATCAAGACGGAAAAGACTGAATCGTCTAGCGGGTTGTTTAGACCCGTTAAGACCGTGTCAGACCAAAACAGACCATTGATACAAAATTACGTTCAACATGTTCAGACCCTGTTTAGATCCGTTTAGTATACCGGTTTGATAACACGAGTTGCGCCCCTTCTACTCGATAATGCATTTTAGATTAATTTGTATATATGTTTTTTTTTTATATTAGGATTTGTTTGAAGTATTATTTTGATTAATTACAAAGAAAAATTAAATCTTCTGTTGATTCTTTATTTCTTTTCTTGTTTTGTCGAGGAACTAATAAATTATTCGTCTATATATGTTGTTTATTTTTTAATAAATGTTAGTTTATATAAATGTATATTGGTAATTAAATACAAGGACGTATGTTAATTGTATACACACCAGAATGTATGCCATAAACCTTAAAATGTTGTGAACACCGGTGAAAATGTTTTTCGTATTTGAAGATTAGTAACGGAAAATCCTAAACGTAACCTAAAAAAGTTAAGGATCCACAGAAATGCACCGGAGGCAAATTAACACATGCATATTTTGGTTTTATGTATGACATTTGCTTTAATTCGTTTTCTGTTGATATATGTCCTAGTTAACCGTTGAAGCTGTTGCTTTTTGTTTGCATGTGTATTAATTTAGTGAGATTTACTCTATTTAAGTTGGAAAAAAATATTCCCGACATCCGGAAATTCGAAAAAAGACTTCTCGGATCCCGAAACCTGATCATCATACTGCATTCATTCAGTCTCTGTCGGGACAGTGTTAAAGTATCACCGTATAATATGCATTTTCTAATCTATATGATAGGTATACTGTACTTAGTATACATATGGCGTTAACTTAAACACAATCTATTTTAGTTAAAATGGTTGAGTTCGATGGCACGTGCTAGTAATCAACCGGGTCAACAGGTAACAAAATCAATGATCCGTAACGTAAGAAAGTACATGCCTATTATATATTACAATTACTCTCATCATCATTCTTAATAGAAAGGTGCCGTAGGGCTAAACGTTAATAAAGAATTAATGAATTTGTGTATACACGTATTAGTGATGTCTGATCGTCAGTTTTTAATATACATGCTTATGTTTTCAAGATTTTAAATTGAGCAAAAAAACATGAACTGTTCGGAAGTTTGTTAAGTATTCAAAAGAAACTTTTCGCTTCTCTACTTATATAGTTTACAGAGTATTCCTTTAAATTATGTCAGTTAAATAAAGTAGTGTGTATTTGTATTCTATTTATTTTGCTAATTGTATCATTATAATATTCATTTTGTATTTCACTACTATATATACTTTAAGTTGTATTGTGATTGATTGTTGGTTGTTAAAAGTCCAGTGGCAAATATTTCATGCATTTTCAGGACCAGCTGTAAGTTGAAGACATATATGAAACTCACCGGTGTAGTTTTCACGTGTTATAATAGATAAAAGAATAATTAATTTCTAAAATATCGAAACATAAAGGAGGCAAGGCGCATGGAATACCCGCACTTATCAGTTCTTTTTCTCTGTTTTGTCTTAAAAAAATAATGTTATTTTTTTTTTGTATATGTTTATATAATTCACGATAACTGCGGGGTATACGTGCTGTCAGACGAAAGATAAATATGTGCCCTTTAAATGTCTTTTTTACCATGGATCGCTTGCTTTCGTCGTATTGAATGGAAGCTGCGCTCAAAGTACTAATTCTTTGGCGTATAACGACCAACCATGATGTGAACAATCTTCTAAAGTCGGATTAATTTTGAAATGTCTGACATTGTAAAGTTCGTCTACAGTAAAACTTGTAAAATGCATTTTTTTGTACAAAAAACACTTCATTTTGTTATAAAAATTTTAGTTCGAAAAAACCTTTTTTTCATACATTTTTTGTTCGATTTAAAGCCAATGTTATCATTAACTACGTTTCAATATTATTTTACAAATATTTTATCATATTCCATCCAAAATAAGAGACTAATTTTTCATGTTTTAAAAAATTAAGGTGTTGCAATACTTTTTTCCATGTGTATATATGTTTCTGCATGGGTGATTTGTACAGTTATATAAATACAGATTTAATGTTTTTACAAAATGCATTCATTTACACGTAATGAACGAATTTGGTAATTGTCATTGTTTGTCGGGAATACACGTACTTGTAATAATTATCCATTCATTTGACTGTTTTTCCCCGAGGGCTAATCATAACCTATGCCATATGGCATGGAGAGATTAATAGAATAGTTTGAAAGGGTTTAAGCTATTATTTCGGGCGATATCTATTTGTGCCAAAAAGTAACTCATTTGCGCCACAACTTAATTGCGCCAATACTTCTTTGGCGCCACTTAATTTTCAAAACTATAGGTATCATTTGCGCCAATAAAATAATCATCTAATTGCGCCAATTTTTTTTTATTTATATAAAATAACTAAATGATTGACTTCCCTCCTTCTTCATCCGGGCTCGGGATCGGCAGTTTACCGACTGGCGGAGTTAAAGTCATTTTAATAACAAAAAGTATGCTGAATTAAAACGTTCACTTGTATAAATATACACAGTTACACCTTAAAATGTCTCTGCACATCATTGAACTAAAGGCTGGTATTTGTAGTTGAGAATAGACACATATATAATGTCCTATCTTGAAGCCATGCATGTATAGTATAAAGTTGTTTGAAATATTTTGGACAAATTTTATAGATACCAGCAAAAACTTCCTCTGAAATTGTACACAGAAATTTTAAATTTTAAATTAGCTTTGCATCCTAATAAAATGATCCCGCTTTCTGGATCGTTACACAATACAAAGTCATCATCTTTGTTTGTAACAACACCAATAGCATCCACTATTCAGTGAAATTCGGCTGGAATTTAAGTTGAGCCGGTGAAGTTTTCTTCTCTCTATATACATTTACTGACGCATCTATTTTAAATCTTTCTTTTCTTAGTTTTCTTCTTCAATTTTGAAGAGCTCTGGATTTATTATTTTTTTAAGGTAGCTCTGACAACATACCATTTGCTTTTCTTTTGCTATAGGTAAAAAAATATTTACAGGTAAATATGGCGCAATTTCATTTAATTAATTGGTAAAAAATAAAAGTTCCGTCGTCAGCATTCACGCCGACTAATTCAGCATTTAGGTTCAGTCTGTGGTTAAAGTTTTGTTTTACATCAAAATCGTTGTCAAACATAATGGAATTTCGGGAAATTGGGACATTGGCTTCTTTATGTCCAAAACACAGTATCCAGGGGAAAATTTTGCATATATTTATTTTCATTTTTCCGTATTTTACTACTAGATGGACTTCGTTTTTCCTGAACAGTTTATTTCATGTTTTGTCTGAGGTTAAAGATTTTTGTGCAGCCATCAATAACCGGTTTGTTTAACCGTACAGTTGCAAGTTAAATGCATATATCCATGCAGGTCAAGATCATGATAATGATAAATGAATGTTGAAACTATATTGTTCTACATGGCGCTGGACTTTCACTCGTTTGTTCAAAATGCAACAGTCAGACTGAGAGCATGTATATATTTTATAAGTGGGTGTGGCTTTTTTCCACCTATTTTCAAACTTGAAAGGAGACCTCTTTCAGCGACACGAGTCTAGAACATGCACATGTGGCAGTTGCAAGTAATAGCTATATAAATATAAAAGAGAAGATGTGGTATGATTGCGAATGAGACAACTGTCCAAAAGAAACCAAAATTACACAGACATTAACAACTATATGTCACCGTACGGTCGTCAACAATGAGCAAAGCCCATACCGCATAGTCCGCTATAAAATGCATTTCAAAGATACTATAATTAGAATGAAAGGTTATAGAGTATATTAAACGTACTTACAAAAATATGTCATCTTGTAGAATGTGATTTCACAAATATATTATTTTCAAATTCGCAGTCCAAGTCAACGTAAAATCAGTTACACACATTTTTCATGCTATAAATCCATTTCAACAATATCATTTCAAACACACACAAGCTTGCCTTTTCATTAATTTAAATAATACAAATTCAGCTAAATTTTGTTTATTCCCATCAACAGAGAAATCTCACACTTATCCTAGACGTTAATAATACTCATGCACTTCAATTTTATTAAACAATTTATTGATACGGATGACAACACTTTAAAAATACGGTTACATCAGGGTGTAAAAAAAGTGAATTTGTTTTAATTTGATTTCAAAGATAGATTAAACGGTAGCTTTAATAGTGAAATGTACTATTTTTTGAAGACTTGCCTAAATGTATGTTGCATAGATGTATTTGACCCCAACAATTTTATTAAGATCATGCTGTAAATTATATTTATAAAACCATTCATTTGTAAATACCGCATATATCTGCTCACTGTTTGAATATAGAAACTTGTCGATTTTATAATATTGAGACATATCCGAGATTTTGTATTATGTGTGATAAACAAGTAATTGAAGATGAATATCATTTTATTTTAGTATGTGAAAAGTAATGAACTTCGAAAGAAATTTATCAAACCATATTGTTGGAGGAAACCGTTGAGTCATAAACTTATAAGACGATCAATGCATTTGAACGGGGACATATAGTTGGAACTCGCCCTTTTTTTTGTGTGATCGGTTGGGACCCCAATACAGGCTCATAGTATTTTGAAGCATTTTTGAAGTAATCAAATATAATAAACCAGAGACATATATAACTTGTAATTTATGTCTCTAAATGGACGAATGATAATTTTTACGAAAAGAAAGAAAAAGCAAGTCTATCCGAAAGGTGATTGTCTATTTGATATTTAAAAGGAAAATGTATAACTATAGTGTGTTCATTGTAAACTTAAACCATAATGCATAGAATTGTCTCTGCATGTTTATAACAGTCACAAGTCACTTCTAGAATTAAAGGTCAGCGATCGATTAAAAATTCGTGCAATTATATTTTGTCAAAATTTTCCAGAACACGTTAAATTTAATATCAGAGCCATATAATACATGTTTTATATCTTTGACTATTATGCTAGTAGACTAGTATAGTTTTCTCAGGTTATATTCTCCGTTGATATGTATCTTTCCTTTAAAGTCTTGTTTTTTTTCTCTAACACTTTAGAATAGTATATACGGGACAACTTCCGAAAATAATCTTTCAAAATGCAAATTTAAAACTTGTATGTCAAATAATTTGACCACATGACAAAAAATTCTACAATAAACATTGGTCACGCTCGACAGATTTCGATATGAGACAGTCACACGTGCCGTTACAATAGCCAGTGTACACGCATCAGCGCACACATGTATGTCAAATAGGTCTGATTGGAGGAATGTTTCCGAAAATACGCCTACCTCAAACTAATACCCAATCAAACGCCTTTACCAGAAACATAAATAATACTTGGAGATTTGGTTGCGTATTATATTCTTTTATTATTTTATTATTTACTTAATCTTAAATTTTTTACTTTTTTTATTCATTTATTTATCCAAATTTTTGCTTTTTAAATTTTTGTTTTTATTAAACTTTCTTATCATTCTAAATTATTTAAATTACCACATGGTAAACATATTAAATTATTTAATGCCCAAAAAGGCGCAAGCCAGGGCCGACCGTGCAAGGGCTGTATAGCCAGTCAAGGTCGTGAAAAACTTCCATTTGTTGGTTGCGTATTCAACATTTGAAAAAGTTTATAACACTCTTTAATTCGAGCTAAGAAGCAAAGAATATGCCTGAAATGCAAGTTTCCCAATAAATTTCAGCTATCTAGTTATGAAATTAATTAAAAAAAAATACAAATTAAAAGTTTTTCGAGTTATATAACTATAAGTCTTTTATCTGGCAAGAACAGCCCAATTTAGCGGACAAGCAGTCAAGTTATTCTTTTTGCTGTTACTGAATATATCAAAAAAGAAAATAAATCCCGATATTAATTTGAAACTTTGTTACTGAATACTTTTCCAAGAAAATATTCACATCTCTTGGTAACATGCATGTCGGAACAGATAATTCTCTTGGGACGTCCAGTAGCATATATATAACGTGCATGTTGGAACAGAAAATTTGGCATACAGTACTTCAGAACGATGTTCACATTATAATACATTATACCCAACAATTGTGATGACGAATTCCTTCCTTTGTTCGAGAACAATTTTATTTAAATAGAAATCTGTGATTTTACTTTGTCCATTACTTCGACGAACCAGAGCAGGTTAAATATCGACCTGTTTTTAATTCAAATTGGTTCTCTTCTTCTTCTTTTGGTATACAATAGTCCATCGACATCCCATGATAACATGCTCAGTGGCGGATCCAGGAATTTTCGTAAGTGATGGCCCACTGACTGACCTAAGAGAGGGACCGCTCCAGTCACGGTTCAGTGATTCCCTATATAAGGAACCAATTTTTTTCCCAAAAAGGGAGGGGGCAAATTGCATGTTTATTTATGTTTAATTGTCATTTTGCTTATTTTCTTTGGTTACATCTTCTGACATCAGACTCGGACTTTTCTTGAATTGAATGAATTTTAAATGTACGTATTGTTATGCGTTTACTTTACTACATTGGCTAGAGGTATAGGGGGAGGGTTGAGATCTCATAAACATGTTTAACCCCGCCGCATTTTTTGCGCCTGTCCCAAGTCAGAAGCCTCTGGTCTTTGTTAGTCTTGTATTATTAAATTTTAGTTTCTTGTGTACAATTTGGAAATTAGTATGGTGTTCATTATCACTGAACTTGTATATATATTTGTTTAGGGGCCAGCTAAAGGACACCTCCAGGAGCGGGAATTTCTCGTTACATTGCATTGAAGACCTGTTGGTGACCTTCCGCTTCCTCTTCGATACATTCCCCATTTCCATTCTCAATTTTATTTCTTTCTTATGTTCAATGTAAAAATGTATATAATTTTAAATTGCAACTATCTATAGTTCCGTAACTTTCTATCAAGGCGTATAAAAGAATGGTCGTAATAAGTGCGTATATATATATTTTTGTTAAATCAATTTTTCTTGTATGTTTCAAACTGGCCTTTACTTTTGACAACGAGTACTTACATTTCCCCAAATTTACCATTGGACATGTTGGAAAAAATGTGTAAGCAAATTTTTATTTTCTCAAATCTCTTTTTTGGACTTATTTAAATTTTTATGAATAATATTCTTTACACCAGAAATGTTATTTATAAACAGTAATGACTAGTGTATCACTATCGGACACGCAGGACAAAGATGTATATTATCAAATGATTACCTATGCACCTGAAAGTTTAAAATGGAAAGATTCAAGTTTTCGGTCGTGTACACTGACAGAAGTGAAATGATGCATGAACTTGCAAGTCCGACAGGAAATCGCTTGAATACCTGGAGGTGTCACCTGCCAATACATCTGGGAGTAATACCTTTAGCCATGCTGGTGATCAGACAGGTGAAGGTCTGAATTTATTTAAATAAGTTTATTACATAAAAGAATTATGGACAAATTAGATTTTTGAAAACAATTTTCACGGAACGTCAGGGTAATACTTGTACAAGACATTAGTTAATTTTATTTACTTTACATTAAAGTAAATAAACCCAAGTCAGGAGCCTGTTATTAAGTGGTTGTCGTTTGTTTTTGTGTTACATCAAGGATTTGTATAGTGAGACACTATACAAATCCTTGGTTACATATTTGTTTTTGTTCATTTATTTTCATAAATAAGGCCGTCAGTTTTCTCGTTTGAATCGTTTTACTTTTTCTTATCGGGGCCTTTTATAGCTGACTAGGCGGTATGGGCTTTGCTCATTGTTGAAAGCTGTACGGTGACCTATAATTGTTAATGTTTGTGTCATTTTGGTCTTTTGTGGAGAGTTGTCTCATTGGCAATCATACATCTTCTTTTTTATATTTAAATAGTCTCCTCTTAATTTTTTGTCTGTAGTGTTTTTGTTGATTGCTGTTTATCACATATTTGTTTGTTTGTAGCTCATGTATACTAGTATAAATCAAGTTGTCATCACTGTTGGGTTCTCGTCTGAATTTTTTACATTAACTCTGTTAGAAGCCTAGCTCTTTCCAAGCAGAGCCATTTATAGGGTGCTCATCATGAAGTTTAAGTTTTTGGTCTTTGCTGAAGGGTGTGCAGTGACCTATTATATAGTGACTAAAAAGAAAATCACTTGGTCTACATGGTTTATAGTCTAAGTAATGCAAGTCGACTCATCAAAATTCATACCCAGTGGTGGATCCAGGGGGAGGGTTCAGGGGGTTGGAACCCCCCTTTTTTGGACGATCATGGAATGGGGACATATAGTTGGAACCCCCCCTTTTGTCTTGGGTTGGGAACCCCCCCTTTTTTAAATGGCTGGATTCACCCCTGATTCCATATCTCCTTAGGCAAAACAAAAATTATGTTTGTTTCCAACATGTTCAATGTAGCTTACAGCTTCTGAGAAACAATTCAAACATTGATGACCTTCTGCTGTTGTCTGCTCTGTAGTCAGGTTGTTGTCTTATTGGCACATTCCCCATTTCCAGTCTCTAATTTCATTACGAAGTATCTGAGAAACAAACCTAACCATGTTAACATTGTATTAAACTGAAATAACCTAAATCACTTAGATTATCCATGAAATAAAATTAAGGTCAGGTCATCCTAACCTGATAGACAAGTAGACCTTGCAAGGTACTCATATACAATAAAATGTATCCAATTACATGTAATAAAATGTAACAGTATATTTTACACTCATTCCCTGAACCAGCTCTTTTAGCTTTTATAAATGTAAAGCTCTATTAAAAATAGCTTACATCATCACCCCAAGACTGTAATACATATTTCTTGCAACCAACTTTCATGACGTTCATGTAAGGCGAGACAAAATAAATTGATACTTTGAAGTACATGTATTGTTTAATATGTTCAACTACTACATGTACTAGTATAAAATGCCAGTTTCAGAATGAACAGTAATTTAGAAGATTGTCACCATACATGTAGATTCATTCAGACTATTTGAACTACAAATGTATACAGCAAGCTGTCATTTGACTCTAAGTGCAACCAACAACCGTGCCAGGGCTGTAAAGCTTGTCTAGGTTGGTGAAACTTCCATAATCATGCATATATGACACTAACCAATTGTGACGGACCATGACAGACCCTCACGAAAGGTCAAAAAGGTTTAACACTCCCAGCTGGTGGTACATGAAGCCAACAGTAGCAACGCCAGCACAGAAATTCTTATTATATCCAAATTCTTATTTTAAATGTATAATTATCCAAGGTGAATTCAGATATATATGATCATGATGTTGCACTTGTAGTATTGACAATGATCATGATGATTGTAAGATAATCACTGAAACTATGAATTTTCATTATTCCAATTTCCTACTTTTTTTCCTATGAATTTCAAGTTTGCTATTTGTTCAATTCACAATTTCCTTTTTGTCCAATCAGAACATCCCATCAACATCATGGCATAATGCTGTTAGCTTTATCAACGTTATTTCCAATTGCAATAAGTAACTCAAAATTATGAATGAATCCACCGTTTCGCAATTTACAGCTACAGAGGTGAGGTACCGTATGAGAGTAATTTAGTGACACTATATATTTCCTATGTATATATGATATATATGCCCCTTCATAATCTTGCTGGGAATCATGCTCAAACCAATGTGATATCTTATCTACAAAAAAAATGTACATTAAGAATTAAGTATTTATAACTTGTATTACATGCGACTTCTATAACATGTATAACATTAAATAAGTCAATAGCATTAATACTATTTTATATACTACTGTCAATTCAGAAATTAATGTGAGGTTTTTATTATTGCGAAAAATGCGACTGAGTTGTAAACGCAATAACTTAAACGCACATTTTGTGATATTTTATATGAATTAAACAGGATTTTTCACAAAATCGTAAAAATTAAAATCGCATTTAAGTCTAAAATGAAAAATTCGCAATAATTTGCAAGCAATAATTTCTGAATTTACAGTAACTACATGTATTTGATTTGTGATATTTGTAGTAATAATAATTCAACAAATTCTTTTAATAATACTTTTTTATTTCAAAATAGAATTTGTAGAATATTACTACATACATGACAAAGCAATGGTATGCATAGATTATAACATGTTATATTTAAGTTCTACAAAATTTAGAGCAAAACAAATCATTGATAACAATTCAGGGGAGAGTCCAGCCATTTTGAAAACCAGGACAAAGGGGGGTTCCAATTACATGTCCCAATTCAAATGCATTGATCCTCAAAAAGAGAAAGGGTTCCAACCCCTGGAACCCCCCTCTGGATCCGCGCCTGCAATTTAATGAAACATGCCTGGAAAATTATCTTAAATTTCTTATCACAAAAGTGTTAAAAATTGTCGTTAAGGACGCAATGCTGTCACATCATTTGGAATCAGGGCACAATATCAATATACTCTTTTTTTTGCCCCTGGCAATTTAGAGGTTATTGCATATGCAAACCCAAGCCTTGAAGGTATTCATAACAAATATGTGATAAATTATAATTATTGTACATCACCCACCAGTGGCTATATAAATAGGTGCATCATCATTGTAACATACATGTGAAGATTGGTTGGTTATGAGTTATAAAAAATCCAGTGACAGATATTTCATGCAAATTTTAGGACGTGACAGTTATCAATACATTATTAAACATACAATAAATATGAATATGTAGGGTTACTCTAGTCCAAATAATTATGACGTTTGGCAAGGCTATTTAAATTTTTTTCTGGGACGCCTTCCTACAACGTCCTAGGAAGGCGTCTCAGAAAAAAAAAATAGCCTTGCCAGACGTCATAATTATTTGGACTAGGGTTACTCCATCAGGGGGTTAGGTCTGGTAATAGGCCCCCCCCCCCAACCAAACCATTGTGAATACACACAATGGTTTAGGCAATAAACAGGTGTGTATCCAGCCCTTTTTAAAAGGGAGGATTTAAACCATAGTTAAATGTACCTTTTTCAAATCATGCATTGATCTTCCAAAAAGGGGGGGGGGTGTCCAATCACAGGAATAATTTTTTTTACAAGCCCAAATTCTTACTTTGCCTTTGAACAAGTTACTGTACAAGAATGTGGTGTATTAGAAAGTCAATTCATACCTGTATGCACAAATGTAACAAATGTAAACATCTTTCCTTCAAACTCTTGGCCGGATCAATGATTATTCTCATGTCTGATAGGCATGTTTTAAATATTATTCATTTCTACTCACCAATTGTAATTTCCAGCTCAGCTTATATTGTGCTGTAGTGTCCATCTACCATCATGGCATGTCAACGAATTTGTGTAAAATAAATTTGCCATTTGAAGATGCCGACATGCGACAAGTAAAGAGGGTACGGTAACGTTAAATCGTTTACGGGCTTATTTTCCGTTTTTAATCAAACTTGTCAGATTTGATTAATTATCGTCAGAAAATGTCCCTAATGGATAGTAATTCAAATTAAACCAGCTTTATTATGCTGTATTCATGTAATATATATAACCTGGTCTTCAAATGTACTTCAGGTACACTGGTCTTTTTCTGCTATAATATTCAAACTTTATCTTTTAACAAAGTCTTCTGGTGTGTAATATTTTTTTTATAAAATGCTCTCGAATTATAGACTAAGTGAAAAATAAAGATGGAAAGTCAAACGCATGAGTCTGGCAAAAATGAACGGACAATGGCATGACAGTAAACGGAAAACGAGAAAAGACATAGATTCTAGTTATATATATATATTTTTCCCTGCCTCACTCAAATGCAATTTATATAGCCAACATTAAAAGTTAAATGAATGCATTCATTTACAATATTAAAAAATGTTACATCTTAAATTTAATTAGACATAATTATTAAGATCACGCGTTTTCAAGTGTTCACGCACAGGCACTTGTCTCAGAAAAAAAAATTCCTATATACCTTATTATAATAAGGTATGTCTCAGAAAAAAAAATTCCTATATACCTTATTATAATAAGGTATATAGGAAATTTATTTTCTGAGACAAGTGCCTGTGTGTTCACGGCCGACATCCGTAATTATTTAATACGGGTGTAAAAATGATCTATTGCGTCAACATGACACATTTTTCACCACCCACGACAGTCTGTAATTGCAAAAACATGTATTGTAATCACTTGTAAACCTTTAATATAAAGGTTCAGGTGCTTACATTCAATAAATAAATGTTATTTCGGCAATCTGTTGAATTTTTTTAGTCATTTCGCGGCGGTTTGTTCAGCAGTATGACTTTGAGCTATTTTTTAAAATATATACAAAACATGTTAAATAGGATGTAGTAAGAATTCAAATTGAATATTTTTTTTATTTAATTAACATGATTAAAGGGACGTGGTAGACTTTCAGTTAACATAAACCGTCTTCTTTCTAACTTTTATTTTATTTTTAAAAGGGGAGCAACCCCTGATAAACAATGGGAAAGTTTCACTCGTTTTGTGTCCAAATGATTAAAATCTGAACACGACTGGACACGGTCTGACAACATCTTGACGTAACTTTGTATCCATGGTCTGTTTTGGTCTGACACGGTCTTAACGGGTCTAAACAACCCGCTAGATGATTCAGTCTTTTCCGTCTTGATACGCCTTAACGAACTGATTTACCTGATGAGGCTATCGATCTGAACGGCGACTAAACGATCTGAAATATCTGGACGAATTTCTCTAGCGGTAAATCCAGTCAATCAAGATGTGATCAGACCAAAATGGCCGTTTCAGACTGAAATCGGGCTTCTAGTGATAAGAGCATGTCTAGCTATTCCCCTTGTCAAACTAAGGACTGAATTATAAAACTCAATCTTGTGTTTTGTGTTTTGATCTTAGATGGAATTTAAATATACACACAGAAAAATTCATACCACAAGTTCCAGAAGAAAACCTACAGTATGCAAGAAAACCGACCTTTGGTCAAGCCCATGATTAAAGTTTGATCTGATAACTACATTTTGAGTGTCATGGGGCCACATAATGCCAATGCCCACAACAACGATGTCTCAATAACCAATCATGTATTTTAAACCAATGCAGAAGATATTAAGCAATGGATACAGTTTGATGATGTATTAGTAGCCGACACAGGATTCAGAGATGCTCAAGCTTTCCTTGAGAGTTTGAACTTAAAAGTAGAAATGCCTCATTTCATAAAAAGAAGGAAAAAAAACACATTACCGTTGAAGCAAATTATTCTTGCCTTATAACAAAAGTTCAGGCGGTAGTTGAAAGCGTCATTTAACACTGGCGCTTGCTCCGCAAAGTCGTTTCAAACAATATCATTCCCTATATTGTAGATTTTGTCAAAACTATTTCTGCATTCATTAATTTCTTCCGGGCTTCACTGATTTATGACTTGTGCAATGAAGAGCCTGGCCAAACTATGCTGGCTAGATCACAGATTAGTGACCAAGTACAGAAGTATGTCGAGGATAATAATTTAATGCGCAAAAAGGCTACCTATTCTGAAATATATGGCACCCAAAAAGTTTAAGATATTCCTAAACTTATTATCCA